>NC_081571.1:69663800-69920687 GCF_022355385.1 Mustela nigripes | reverse complement strand
CCCCCCCCCCCCCCCCCCCCCCCCCCCCCCCCCCCCCCCCGCCTGGCTCTCTGGCCTGTGACGGGGTGACCTTGCCTGCAGGCTGCGTGTCATTCCTTGTACCCTTTGCAAGTCCCTGGGCACTTAGCAGGGATGCGGTTCAAGGCAGCCCTTTCAGGCTGTTGGAGAGAGACAGTGAAGCTATTACGGACTGGTCTGGCTTCTGCTTTGATGACCAGCACTCTCCCTTTATCCCCCCAACTTCCCCCCAAAACCCAGAAAAAAATACTTTTCAGATGTTTGTTATTATTTAACAACAACACTGACCTTGACTCTGTGGTATGTCATGACTCTGCCTGATAACCCCTACCCTTAAGAAGCAAAGCCTAAGATGCTACCATCCTGAGTGAAAACAGTGACAAATGAGCTTATTTCAAAGGCAGTCCCTTTAGTCCCGTGGCTTCTCTCGCTGGCTAAGGGTCGTAAGGGCAGCTCGAGTCGCATTCAAAGCTCGTGATATAAGAGAAGCTACTTTAAATGTTTATAATTTATAGGAAAAGAAAAACATTGTTTATATAAATTATCCCAAATTATTATCATATGCTAAAAATAATGGTTTCAATAATAGAGTCCTAAATCTTTAGTAAGTCTTAAACTAAGCTATTTCTGTTACATAATGGCAAGTAGCAGAACTCTTCTATTAATAAATGGACAATGGATAGAGGAAGTAGCATTACAGTTTACTGAATATTCAGCAGAATACCGTTCATCTATGGATAAATTTATATCCAAATATGCTTTTTTGGTGCATAAAAATTCTAGTCAAAAACAATTAAACAACAGAAATCATCTCCCCCCATCCAAAATAATGTGACCCTAAAAATGTATGCTTCGAATTGAAGCACTTATTTTGTGTACTAATTTGTCCTAATTTTGTTTTAGTATTTTGATAAGGAGAAACACATCCAGAAAGTCTAGCCATTACGTAAATTCAGCAAAAGAGAATTGAAGTACCGTTATGACTTTCCAGAGCCTGGTGTAAAGCTCTGAGTCTTGACTTCTCCCGGCACTGGGAAAGGTAGTTTAACTTCCCTGAATGGCTGGGAAAATTGTTGTTTCTGCTAAATATGCTTTTGGAATGTCAAAATACTGGATTCTGAGATGAGCTTTTATTAGCATGGGCACTAATTTTAAACCATATTAAACTTCTACTGTTACCTATAAGGCTTGTTCAACATGGGGAAAAAAATGAAACAAGAGAATTATAACAATCACATAGCTACTTGAAAAGGAAAGACAAACAGTAATACGTACATAATTGAGGAAAAATTATTTTGTCTGTTCTGAATTGTCTGGGTAACTACCTTAATTATCTACCTCAGGGTGCCAGTGTGGCGTCTGTCCCGAGGTGGCTATAAATCCCAGATTTTAGGAAAGGTAACTCTAGAATGCATTAGCACTGGGGAGGGTAATTTCGTGGCCAGGATTTATGGGGACAGTGATTGACTTCATCGTTGACTTCCTCGCCCAAGGGGAAAGAAAGAACCCCACACCTTTTGGGAGCAGGGAAGTATTGAAAGTGCTTTGAGGGCAATTAAACTAATTCCTTTTCAAATATAAAGTGTTCTCTCACCTCTGACTGTGCAATTGTACCTCCAAATGCAAGATTAACATCTAACACGGGCACTACTGTGCTGTCCCAAACCATTTTTCAAATCTACGCAAGGCACAGTATCTTTACCAGTGGGAAGGGGTGTGGAGTAGATTTCAGACATCTAGATAGAGTTTAAAATGCTGGTTGGACTGACGCCTCAGTGGATTTTTTGACCCAACTGACGTTATTTTGGGTGAGCTCAGCTGTGGCACATGGACACGGAGCTCTGCCCACAGAGTAACAGGGGGTGGGGGGGAGGCGAGGTTCTGGACACAGAGAAAGGTGAGCTGGTCTCCAGTTCTTCAAAGCGCTCTGGCTCCTTTACTGCTTTGCCATTTGCAGAAATCTCTCCCGACAGAAAACTGCGGAGCACACACAAAAGGAAGAAAGGAATAGAAACAAACCGGTTCCTGTCATCTCTGTTGATTTTTCACTTAGCAGACTTCTTTATGGATTAAAAAACTTTTTTTTCGTCTTCTTGTAAAGCAATGTTCATTGGAGCTTGGCCAATAGATGGTATCACTCCTTCCAGAGTCTATGCTCTGGGCGGCCTAGGGAAGCATATCTAGTCAGGGCATTCATGCAAATTATTACTTACTGCCCTATATGCTCATAAATTAATAGCTTCTCTGTGGATGAAAAACAGAAATTAGACAACCATTAAGGTTGAACAATGTTTAAAGAATATTAAATATTAATATATGAAATGAAAAAATATTGTGAGTGATATCAGTAGATATGCTAAAAGCGTAACAAGCCAGACCTAAGAATGCAAATAATAAAAACATGTTTTCAGCTAGATATTCTGGATGGTTTAGTATTCAAATTAAAATTCAGTTTTTTTCCCTTTCAGTTAAAAACAAAACAAAGTATTTACTACTGTTGTACTATATGGGTGTTCATTTTCATACTCAGAACGAAAATGATTTTAAGGCAAATAAATTAATAAGGAGGTCTGGGTTATTTTGGTCATAGTGCTATGAGAATTTTCTTTGCAATATTGAAAATACACACTATTAATATTTAGAAAGGGCAGTTTTTATCAGTCTATGGTGTATTTTTTTTTTAAATTCCCAGTATTTTAATAAATAATCGTCAAGTTAGCTCGTGTATCCCTAAGGATTTTGTATGTCAAACGCTATAAAATTGGGATGGAATTTGGGATGGCAGAAGAGTCTTCTGGGTGATAAGATGGGGTGACCCATTACTCTTCAAGAGTGCAGGTATGGTCACTGGTCTTTGGCAACAAGAAGCATAGGGTACAAGTTTTTATGACCTGGGGTGCCTGGCTGTCTCAGTTGGGTAGGACATGGGATTCTCGATCTCAGGGTTGTGAGTTCAAGCCTCACTTTGGGCATGGAGCTTACTTAAAAAAACAAAAACAAAAACAAAAACAAGCAGATTTTCCTCTGAGCAGGGAGCCCAACCCGGGGCTCCATCCCAGGACCCTGAGATCATGACCTGAGCAGAAGGTGGATATTTAAATGACTGAACCACCAGGCGCCCCTAGAAACCCACTTAAAAATTCACTGTGTTCCCATTGGACAGATTTAACAGCAGCAATATTAAGATATTAATCCTGCACAAATGATCAGCCAAAAAGAGTTCTAGTTCTGGTCCTGCCACGACTTTGAATTTATTGTGAGGTCTTAGGCAAGGGAACCTCCCCAGACCCCTTCCACCCTGATTACCTAGGGCTAAAAATGCAAAGCTTACAGACATCACAGAGGTACTGGGTTTGCTTGGTCTAATAAGACAAAACCCAAACAAACACTGTAATGCGTTCTATCAGTCAATATCATAACATATGTGGCTTACCAACTAATTTCATCTTCACAATGATCTCATTAAGTAGAGACCTCCAATGATTCCTCCTTAACAGACGGTGAAACTGATGCACAAAGAGGTTAAGTAACTTGTCCAACATGGCACAACTAGTTAGTGGCAGAGCTGGGACATGACCCCAGATGGCTAGCTCCAGAGTCCACTCTCATCACTCTGCTGCACCATATCCCTAGTCCAGGGTCTTGGCAGAGTCCTGGCAGAGACAGACCACTGTAAACCAGTATGGGATGCAGTGGGATGGCGTGTCCCAGGCATCAGTATGGAACCCTGGGGATGGGTGCCTCACCCCGCTTGGAGGGCAGAAAATTCAGGCAATGGTGGGAGGTCCTGCGGGCTGTTAAGATCCTTTAACACTGGTAAGGAGGGAGCCTACATGCCTGCAGTTTTCAGACCTTAATGTGCTAAAGATTCAATGAGGGCACACGTGAAAAATGCAGATCTTTAATGAGGGCGCGGGAGTGGCAGCTGAGATTTTCCACGAGCTCCCAAGTGGTGCCCAGCTGCTTGTTGGGACCTTCCTCCGAGCAGGAAGGCCATGTGGAGCATACACAGCCTTGAAAGGTAGTCCTTTCGCTCTCTAAGAAAGCCTGCAGAGTTACCTCAGAGCCCAGGTGTGTATGGGTACATGTCAAGGATTCTGCAAAGAAGTGGCAACACTTCTTCCCACCCAGGGATTGGCCTGGTTTGATCAACGCTCCTTCTTCTGGAGAAAAACACCCGTGGTCCTCTCCTAGGCATTTGGTTCTCCCACCCCCAAAACTTGTTTCCAGCCTCTTCCTTTGTGTTCTAGAAAACTAGGACTAAGGGGTTAAGGAGAGCAGAGGAGAGGACAGAGAGCCCATGACATCAGTTACGTGTTTGATCTATCAGGCCATACCTTCCCCGGATTGCTTTATTGGATATATGTGTCTTTATAAAAATTCAAGGGAATAAAAGTCAACTTAGCTTTGAAACCTACATAGAATCTTTTTTTTGGGGGGGGGGGGGGAGTAAATTGAGGTACACCCAGAGAGGTCACAGAGGGAGGACTGGAAAACCCTACCTTGGAGCTCCAGTGAGCTTGTGTCTTTTAAAAGGTGTTTAGGGGGAGACACACTTTCTGGAATCTCAGGATGCCTGCAAAAGCATCCCGTTATCACAGGGTTTCTGGGAGTCACAACTCTTGATGCCCGTTATGGAAACTCAACATCCTTGAACAAGAGGGTGCCCAGAGAGAAGGAGCCCACGGCCTCGTAGCTGTGGGGAACCACCCTGAATTCTGCCCCATGTTTATCCTGCTTGTGTCACCGAGGGAAGTGTGGGCATGGCTGACATGAATTCTGGTCATCTCTGAACCAAGAGCTAGCCTCCAACCAAGGCAGAAACCCCAGCTCAGGATTCGTACTAAAATAACTTTCATCACAGGTGATAGGCAGGATAGGAGCAGCCAGGACAGCGACAGTCATCATCCAAAACTGTGGAAATTGCTACTTTGGAGTAGCTCTTGAGACAGACGCACTTTCCCAGGTGTGCTGAGCCTTCTAGTCCCCAACCCCACCCAACTTCCCAGTCTTGAGGTCCCGCGTTACCCCAGGCGCTGGGGGCCCCAGAAGGTGAAGCTTCGGCCACTCTTCAAAGACTTATTTTCTTACCATCTCTCCCTCAATGTACGACGCAAAGCTTATGTTTTACATGCATTTTCCATTGCACGAGGACCCAATATGCATCCTGGAAAACTATGGGGAAAATAACAGAGTGGAAAGACAGCATCACTTTTAAGTTTTACTTTTATTTCTAGGCATTTTTCTAGTCTTCAGTTGTTGACATTTTGAGAACTGTGAAATTGTAGGAGGGAAAAAAAAGGAGAAGGAGATGGAGAGTCTGTGGCCTCAAGGCAGCCCTGCTGATTTAGGGCCATTTACTCTCTGGTCCCTCTGCTAGGAATTTATATGGCACCCAGTCTAGCCTAGGTGCTTCGTAAGCAATGGTGACAGAAGGCAAGAGAAGTAGGTTCCGGAAATCATTGTGGGACATGGAAGTTGTGATGGTTTAGTCCAGGTGGCTGGATGGTGGGATTCAACCCACACCTCTTACTGGGGGTGGGGGTGGTAACAAAGAATTTATCTCCATGTTTAATTCTAGACACAACCTTGGTTGTGGTGAGTCCCCGGGGACCCTGGGGGATCCGCAGTGATGGCTGCCGCTATAGGTCCTCAGCCGCTGAGGCTCCCAGAGACAGGGGGTTGCATGTGTTAGTTCTAAAGAGGGGGCCTGGCGATGAACCACAGAGTCTGCTGCGGGAGCAAGAACACATATTCTTCAGAATTAACCCCAAAATAGAGTTAATGCGTTGGTGGTATAGTGGTGAGCATAGCTGCCTTCCAAATACAGTTAGCATTGGATTGTATTTTGGGGTGGAAAAAGGATGGACAGGAGGTTTGTCTGAGCAACTTCCTTAGTATCATTCCACAGAGGGGCTTGAACGCCCCGGACAAAGAGCAGGTGTGCCCTGGAAGTTAGCGGAGTCAGCAATAACCCAGGTGCGCTCCTCAAGTCTACAGCTTCGGCAATGGGCAGGTGTCTCTTGAATGAACCCTGATAGAACTAGTGCTAAATTAAAGCCTTTAATATGTAAGATTCACAGGCCCCCAAATGGAAAGAAGTGGATGCAGGGTCTCATGTCCTTGGAAAATGTACAGCACCCTTTAAAATCATGGACATACATGAGAGCTGAGAAGCACTGGTGACCACTCAGCCCCATTTCCATTTCACAACAGAGAAACACAGAGCTTGTCTAAGCTCTTTCAGCCAGTAAATGCGAAACAGGCACAGAGGCGGGTCGCCTAACTTTCCGCCCAGGTCTCTTCCTTACTCTGAGTGTTTTCACAGCGGAAGCTCTCTGGCTGTCCTCAGCGTGGTCTCCGATGTGCCTTGGGAACCTGGGCACGGACGGGCTGGGCCAAGATAGAGAATTTCTGACATACAACTTTTGACAGCAGGCATCAAAAATGTATAAGGTTTTTGCTATTAGAAAAAAATTGAAAATGATTCCTCTAGGAAAAAGTACAACTTTTTTTTTTTTTTTTTTAAAAGTCTGCATATCCAACCAAGTAACAGCACCTCATGAAAAGATTGGAATTTCTGGTTTGTGTTTATTTGCTTGCTTTCAATTCAGTCCAGTCCAAAAACTCATGCAGCTCTTAAGGACAAGGCTCTTTGCTACAAGCTCTTAGGACTAAAAAGCTGAGCAAGAGGGGTGCCTGGGTGGCTCTGTGGGTTGAGCCTCTGCCTTTGGCTCAGGTCCTGATCTCAGGGTCCTGGGATCAGGCACTCTGCTCAGCGGGGAGCCTGCTTCCCCCTCTCCCTGTGCCTGCCTCTCTGCCTACTTGTGATCTCTTTGTTTCTCTGTCAAATAAATAAATAAAATCTTAAAAAAAAAAAAAGCTGATCAAGAGGGGAGCCTGGGTAGCTACATCAGTTGAGTTCTGACTCTTGGTCTCAGGGTCTTGGGATCGAGCCCCCCATGGAGCTCCCCCATGGAGTCCGCTTGTCCCTCTGCCTCTGCTCCCCCCCCCCCCCCCCCTCTTGCACAAATAAATAAAATCTTACAAAAAAAAAAAAAAAAGCTGAGCAAGATACAGGTTCCCTGCTCTCAGAGACCTCACAGATAGCGGGGGAACCACTGAAGATTTTAGACCATGGGAGTATTAAGATTAGATCACTGCCTTTTTAGGAAGACATTAGGGGCTGTTTCCGTGGTCCAGATGAGCACAAAGAGCCCACTGGCTCTGGGGCTAGGAAGGAGGGGCAGCTTTATTAGGATGTCAAAGGTTTAATGGGAAGAGTCCCAGCTGTAGTTTTCCTTTAATCACATCGCAGGGCGCACTGAGCTGACTCATTTAGAAACAAGATTGCAAAGGCAATGCAGCAGAAGGCAGAGTCACATGACTCACGGGCTCTGGGCTCCCACCTTAGGTTAAGTAAAAGGGTCTCTGTTGTCTAGCAGATGCCTAATAAACAGGCTCACCTTTCAGCGACAAATGAAAACACAGATACAAATTAATGGGCAAAAAAGGACCCCGATTGTCTGTCTGTGTTGCTTTACAAACAGCTCAGCAAAAGCAGCCTGGTGAGCTTCAATCACCCCATTTTTCCTTTTTCTTTTCTCTCATTACACTCATTATTGGCCACAAAAGGCTGCTCACAAAACAGCTAGTGATGATAATTTAATGCATCCTTTCTGAAACCTGCAGGGAAATTAAAGCAGGGAGCTAGCTACCTGGGGGGGAATGGGCCGGGGACAGAGGAGGAGCACATCTGAAGCAGTACCTTCAGGTGTTAATAGTCCTGCCCTTTCCCAGATGGCTGACCTTGACCGGGCTTGACCTTAGGCAGCCAGAGCCCTGCTCACTTCCTTGCAAACAGAGTCAAGCTGGTGGTTTTGGAATAGGGGATCCTGGATGGAGTCCCCTGTGCATCTGAGGAGGCTGCCATTGTTCCTAAAGTCTAAGGAAACCCCAGAAATGCCTGCCCGTGTCACCAGGCATCTCACGTCAGCTCTGGACCAGGCAGCCATGCTGTGTGTTGGCTCATGGGAAGGCAGGATAGCAGGCTAAACCATTTCCTGCTGGCATTAGCATGCAAACTCACAAAGCACCAAGAATTCAATTGAGAAGGAATTTTCAGTCTCCCTCACTGTCTGCCACTCCCTTCACCACTGCTCCCCCCAAATAACTTGAGGTCAGATCCCAAGGACAATACAAACTAAATTCATTGACATGAAAGAGAAAGATACTCATCTAGCAACTGAAATAAATGCTCTTCCAACAGTCGGTCAATGGGATAGGTAGCTTCGTGCAACGCCCCCAGGCCTGGCACACTCCATTACTAGCCACATGTGGCTATTTAAATATAAATTAATTTAATTTACATAAGACTTTAAACTCCCTCCTTCAGTCACCTAGTCAGTTTCAAGCACTCCATGGGCCTGTATGGCTGGTGGCCGCCATATTGGATAGCGCAAACCTCAGTGTATACATAAGAGGGAAATAATTAAGGTGTAATGAGTTTGGGGTATTTATTACCTTTATTTTTCAGATAATACTTCATATATTTATGGAATTCAATTTTTAAATCATGATGATGCTTAACAACCAGCTCACAAAATTCCTGAAAATAAAACAACCCACTCCACCCAGCCAATAAAAATCAGCTCCCGTAGACCCCTGAAATATACCCATGAGAGCAGAAGATTCTCTGGGACAGTAATGACCCAAACAAGGCACCAGCTCACTGGGGTGACGATAGCAGTAACCAGAATGAGAATGAGACACCCAGCTCCCACACTGGTAACAAAGATAAAAGACTTTAAGGGTCGACAGGGCCCCATCGGTCCTTCCCTCCCCCAGACCTAAACCAGATTTCTTGCCACGTCTTTGCAGAAGGGAACGGACGCTTAATGGCTTTAGAGTGTAGCATCGTTCTTTTAGGGCTCTGCAACATGCTCTCTCCTGCATCTTCTGGCACACTCTATAAACCCCCTCTTCCTTCATTTCCTCTCTTCCTCTGACTGTAAACCTGTTCTTTTTTTTCTAACTTCATCATCGCAGCAAGGCCCGAGGCCCGTGATTATCCGAGTCACCTCCCAATTCACCAGCATCCCCGGTGTTTTGCATAGAATTCAGGACAATGCTGCAGGCTGAAACCTCACCAGAAATTTATACAACACCGGAATGTTCTTCTGACTCCCCAGGCATTCTTCCCTTGATTGGAGCCGGGGATCCGTTTGCTTTCTCCAGATACCAGAGCTTGTTTCTCTGGGTCAGAGAATTCAGAGTGAGGTTTGTTTCAGAAGAGAATAAGCTCACAGAAGACTCTTTCTTGTCGGCAAACCCAAGACAGAAGCTTTTTTCTTTTCTCCGAGAATACGCTCAAGAGAATATTCGCAGGAGGCGACGCCAGTGATTTTGGTTTTTGTTTTGGCTTAAACTAGCAAATGCCATTTTGGTATCAAGGATGAGCGTTTCCAAGGCATTTGGTCGCAGCGGAGACCTGGGGTTCTAGAGCAAAACTTCTCAGCACTCACTGTGCAGCCGAAAGTGAAGTTTTGCACGAGGCCAGAGTCCTGACCCCACTGTCAGACAGTCTGATTCCGGGAGTCCGGCTCTGGCATTAGTCTTAAAAAAAAAAAATTAATTTGAATTGTGATAAAATACACATAAAAGAAAATCGACCACATTGGCCATTTTTAAGAGTTCAGTTTAGGGGCTTTAAGTACATTCCCATGGCTGGGCAGTCACAGCACGCACATTTCCAAAAACTCACCTTGCAAAACTGAGGCTCGCTTCCCGTTAAACAGTGATGTCTCTTTCACCTCTCCGCCTGGCCCCTGGGCTGTCTCTGGGCATTTGGCTCCCCTGGTGCCTCATATCAGTAGAGTCGTATAGTCTCCATCCTTTTGTGTCTGGCTTGTTTCATTTCTCGTAATGTTCCCAAGGTTCCCCCCATGCTGTAGCAGGTGTCAGCAGGTGTCCCTTTGCTTTGAGGGCTGAGTGCTGTTCAGTGGTGTGGATGGAGCACGATTCGTTTATCCACTTGTTTGCTGATGGGCTCTTAGGTTACTCCCACCTTTTGGATACCGTGAATACGCTGCAGTAAACACGGATGAACGCTTAGCTCTCTGACTACCTGCTCTCACCTCTTCTGTTTACATAGCTCGAAGTGGAACTCCGGGAACTCCCAGCTTAATTTTGTTGGGGAAGAGCCACCGTACTGTGTTCCGTAGAAGCTGCACCATGTTGTCTTCCCACCCACAGGGCACGAGGGATCCGATTTCTCCATGTTTTCGCCAACACTTGTCATTTTCTGTTTCTTTGTCTGTTTAGCCATCTTAATGCGTGTGGGTGGCATGTCACTACGGTTTTGTATTTTTTAAAAAGCGTGGGGATTCTAATATGCGTGGGTGAGAGCTATGGCTTGAGAGACACCATGGACTTGCTATAGGTTAAGCCATCCAGGCGGACATGGTGGACTCATTCCACCCTCCAGAGAAACCAAAAGACAGACACTTGGCTTTGGCACCTGATAGTTCTCTGTGAACTTCGGGCAAATCACTTGGCTCCCCTTACCTGCTTTCCTGTTTGCAAATGGAGGGAAGAAAACGTTCTTTGATAGGTGTTGTGATTATTACCTGGCAAGTTACTGTGATGAAAGGCTAGAATTTTTAGAAATTTGGAACATCACACCTACTCTCTTGCTGTAACTGAGAGAGAAAACGGAGCCCTACCAAGAATAAGTTTTTTTTTTTTTTTTGAAGATTTTACTCTATGCGTTAAGTCACCTAAATTAAAATCTAGATTCCGATGACATTGGGCTTCATGCCATCTTCTCCTCTTACTCATGATTCCCCAGAGTTTGGAAAGGAAAGTGGAATGGTTAAGTCCCCTCTGCATTTCATCCTTGCCGAGGTACAAACGGTTACGATAAAATTAAATCTGACCAGCTGCTCAAGATCATGTTTTTGTTTTTGTTTTTTAAGATTTTATTTATTTATTTGAAAGAGTGTGCACGAGCAAGGGGAGGGAGAGGAGGAGAGCGGGAGGAGGAGGGGGAGGGGGCAGAGGTGGAGGGAGAACCAGACTCCCTGCTGAGCTGGGAGCCCAAGGTGGGGCTCGATTCCAGGACCCCGAAATCCTGACCTGAGCTGAAGACAGCTGCATAACCCACCGCCCCTCAAGATCATGTTTAAATCAAAGCTAAAAGCATTAAAGGGAAGAAATCGCACTCCAGTGATGATGGTCAGTATTCCTGCAGCAGATAGGATGTAAGGCGAATTGTTCCCCTTGAAACAAAAGATGAGATCATTTTTACCATCATTCTTCACGTCAGCAAGAATGCCATGTTATTTCTCTATCTTATTTCTTATTTTTTTTTAAAAGATGTTATTTATTTATTTGACAGAGAGAGATCACAAGTAGGCAGAGAGGCAGGCAGAGAGAGAGGGGAAAGCAGGCTCCTCTCTGAGCAGAGAGCCCGATGTGGGGCTCGATCCCAGGATCCTGGGATCATGACTTGAGCCGAAGGCAGAGGCTTAACCCACTGAGCCACCCAGGCGGCCCTTATTTCTTGTTTTGTAAAGCACTCCCATGGGCACGATCTCCTTAGTTCCTCGTGACATCCCTGCGAAGTAGGCGCTGGAGATGAAATCCGTCCCATTCTGCAGATGAGACCCGAGAGCTGAGACAAGGTGCCTTCACTTACATGGGCAAAAAGATGTTACTGCAACTCTCCAAGGCGAGCAGTTTCTCGCGTTAAGAGAGGCATTAAGCCAGAACAGAATTCTTTTGTTTTAAACAATTTTCAACCTGTCAAGGTGCATGTTCGGAAATCGGACTTTCTGTTGTGTTGCCCACACAGAGCTTCACTTCTGACTTCCTGGTCAGGGCTTGGAGCACCTACATTTGCCAGAATCCTCTGTGAGAGATTAACCACATGGATTTTCCCCTCGGTTATATCAGATGCTAAACATGAGCGTGTTGTAATAAATAAAAGTTATAAACCGAAATGAACACTTCATAATGATCAGAACCACCTAAAGGTGTGAGGACATTGAGGGGTTTGAAATTTAACCCAAGTGGGGCCAAAAGACAAAACTCACGAGCTCCCCTTGCACAGAGGAAATTGGACCGGATTTGCTACGATTCTCTTCCCTTGCCCTCAGAAGACCCATCGCTAACTGGCAACAGGCCCTCACAAAAAGGGCCTGTGATAGTCCCCAGGCCACCTGAGTGCCCCCTCCTCCCAGCACTGCCACCCACCCCCGCAGGCCGCTGGGATGGCTCTTCCCCAGGAGCTGGAGCCGGGTCCTCGCGGGGAAGAGCCTGTCCCGTTCCTCTCCGAAGCTCTGTCCATCCTGCCCAAAGACGCTCGGCCACCACCCTGAGACTCTGCTGTACCCGGTTCCATTCTCCCCACCAGAGCGTTTCAAAGACAAACGCTCCGAAACAGTTCTCTCCAAGGCTCTGATTGCTTAGAAACCTGATCTGGTAACTTCTGACAGGGAAGAAACTGGTAAGAGACAACGGACAGGGTTTCTAGTAGAAGGACTTTAGGATTAAGGTTTGGAACTTTTTATGGTTTAAAATCCCATCCTGTAAAATAATAATCATAATGATAATAGTAATCATACCTACGTGTAGGGTCGGTTAAGTGAGAAATGGTTACAAAGGGGGTGACCTTGCCCCTGGCGGCGGTAAACCTTGGTAAATGTCACTGATATCGAACTGCATGCCACATCGCAGTGAGGCTACATTTTTCTTTCTTTTTTTTTTTTCTTTTTAGGATTATTTATGTATTTATTTAGTTGAGAGGGAGAGAGCAAGCGAGCCACCAGGAGGAGGGGCAGAGGGAGAAGCAGGCTCCCCACTGAGCAGGGAGCCTGATGCAGGGCTCCATCCCAGGACCTGGGATTATGACCCAAGCCCAAGACAGATGCTTAACCGACTGAGCCACTCAGGCGCCCTGAGTCTATTTTCTTAAAGACTGGAATGAGACTCTACCCTGTACTCCACGGCACCCAGACACAGGAGCTCTTTAGTAAGTACTTCCAACAGGAGGAGACCTCCCTTCTCCCCATAAGGAGCAGCTACAGCTGGGGAACTAAATTGTCAGCGGCAGCCCTAGGGTCCCCTAGCAGTAATGTCTGGCCCATCTAGACCTACTTCCCAGGGCTAGTGGGAAGCTAGACCATGCTAATATCCATCAAAATTCCTGGAAGGTAAAGGGGCTGTTTAAGTATTATGACAAGCAAATAATAATAGTAAGAGCAGACACTCTCTACCCACCACCCCTGTCTCCTGAGAACACCTGGGAAGGAGCTTAGTGCAGGGGTCGGGCATTTTACCTGCGCTGACCCACTCTGTCCTACCCCTGATCCAGTGAGGGGGAAACTGATCTGGTCCCCATTTGGCTGATAATAATAATAATAATAATAGCTAACATTTACTCAGGATTTCACTACATGTCAGTATCAACCCATTTAATTGTAACAGCCTCAAGGTTTTCACTTCTCTTTTTCTTCAAACAGATCTTTAGAGGTATAATGCGCACACAATAAAATGCATAAAATAAAGTGTATATAATCTTGATGAATTTTGACGTTTGTATATACTTGCAAAGCCATCATTGCCATCAAGATAGTGACCATATTCATCACCCCACCCCCAAAGTTTTCTTGTGCCTTTTAAACATTCTCCCTCTGCATCAAGGATCATAAAAGAATACCATGAACAACTCTGGTCCCTCCCCTTTGAGAACATAAATAAATAAAGATTCTCCCTTTTGTCCCTCTCTGACCCCCTACCACTGATCTGCTTTGTGTCACTACGTATTAGTTTGCATGTTCTAGAATTTTACATAAATTGAATTATACCCTTTGCATTCTTTTTATCCAGCTTCTTTTGCTTGGGATAATTAAATTATAACTCTCCATGTTGCAGCGTGTATAAAAAGTCATTCTTTGGGTAGCTGAGGATTAGCCCGTTGTTTAGGTATTCCACAATTTACTCCTCTCCTGCTGATGGACATTTGGATCATTTCCAGTTTTGATTATTATAAGTAACCTTGCCTTGAATATTTGGGTATGATTTTTTTTTCTAAGGATATACGCCTCTATCTCTCTTGCATAAATTCCTGGGAGTAGCATGGCTGCAACAGATGATAAGTGTACGTTTAACTTTTTAAGAAACTTTCTAAGTGTTTGCCTAAGCGATTGCACTGTTTTACGCTCTCAGCAGCACTGTGTGAGAATCCCACCTCCTCCACATTATTGGGAACTCTGGCATGATCCATTAAATTTTTTAGTCATTCTAAAAGAGGTGCAGTGGTAACTCATTGAGGTTTAAATGTGCCTACATCTTTGGTGAGGTGTTCTTCAAATAACGAACCATTTCCTCAAACAGGGTGGTAATATTAGTAATCTAACATAGCTATTTACATGTGCTGGCATGTCTCCAAAGAACAAAAACACAAGGCAAGAGTAAAAAGTGGGGGAAAGAAACAATTCGCTTTTGATCAAATGAAAATGTCATTGATCCTGAGCCAAAAATTATTCTTGGGGTAGACTTTTTTGATGCTCTAAATTCATCAAGATAAAAAAAAAAAAAGTTTTCAAAGATCAGTCTCCATTCCTTGAAACAGATTGGTTTCTAATGGACATCAAAACTAGTATACCTTGTCTTAAAAAATGATCAAATATTCTGGCTGGAAGGGATCTCAGTGATGACTAAGCCATCATTTTGCGTTCATAACACATTTTCAAATACAGACTTATGGTTATTATACTTAAGGGAATTGAGTCAGTTAAATATACTAAAGAAGACAGCACTAATTGTAATTTAACCATAATTCCAGCTACACACAGAGTATCCGTGTCTTAGAGAGTTTGTAAAGAGATCCATACGTATGGTCCCCCTTCATTCCTGGGTTAGTGACTGAAAAGAGCCATATCCCATCCTGACCAAGATATCCTTGAAATGCACGAGACAGTGTTCTCACAAACTGAAGAAACACATAATTTTCTTTGTTGGTGGCTTGATGTTATGTCATGTGTTTACCAGTTACTTGGCAGTAAGTGGAACCCTACTCTCTATTTCATCATATGACCCATTCAGCACAACATGCCATATAAAAGATGGTACAAAATGTAAATTGTCACCAAAGTTCAATGTTAACATCAGTTGAAATTTAGCAGCATGCCAAGGTGCCTCTGCCAGTAACTGTCAACCACTCAGTCTAAACTCCCCTTCTCTCCCCCCTCTCAATGTGGTCCTGCCTCGGGTGTCACTCTCAGATAACCCAGAACTAGATGGCCAGTCTCCTCATTTCCAGGGCAATGTTTCTGTCATCACTTCTGCCTTTTTCCGCTTCAATTAAATTCAGTGGTTATATACAGAAAAGGATGAGATCTATATACATACATAAGTATTACTAAATTCGTAGAAGAAACAACTTTTTTTTCACATTAACAGAGCAGAGGTTGATATACTTATGCTACCAGGATCTCAATAATATATGATTAGAATTCTTAGATCTCTTTCTACTCATTTCCTTCATATTCTACAGTATGCCTGCTGCCATTATCATTGTATGGAAATGACTGATTTTAAAATCACAAATGACCTACTTCTTGGCAAATTTCATGGCCTTTTCTCAGTTCTAAGGTTCTTCTCATGCTCGATAACACTTGATGCTTTGTTTGCTTCAGATTAAAATTTTGTGCACATTAGACTTCTTTGGTCTTAAATTTCTTGGTACTCTTAACTCAAACTTTCCTTGATTCCATTGTCTTCTTACAGTCTCCACCAATTGTTGATGTTTCTTACTTTTTTGGCTTGTATTATCTATTCCTTTTCCCCTGTATAACTTTATTTTATTATTATTTTTAAATTTTTTTTATTTATTAAAATATAATGCATTATTTGCTTCAAGGGTACAGGTCTGTGAATCATCAGTCTTACACAATTCACAGCACTCACCATAGCACATACCTTCTCCAAAGTCCATAACCCAACCTCCCTAACCCTCCCCTTCCCACCCTCCAGCAACCCTCAGTTTGTTTCCTGAGATTAAGAGTCTCTTATAGTTTGTCTTTTTCAAGATGGGACTGGTCTCTCATATATCTTTAAAGAATTATTTATGTCTTTTAATTATTTAAACCCTCATTTATTGGGATTACCTTGGAATCCATGGGGAGCTCTTTCAGTGAAAAGACTCATATCTTTCTACAATTTTAAAAATTCTTTTCCTTCTGGAACTTGGGTTAGATGTGTGTTGGAGTTTTAAAATCTACCTTCTTCATCCTTTAGTTTCTCTTTTTTATTTTTCATCTCCTTGTCCCTTCATGTCTTGTTTTTGGTGATTTCTCCACTTGAAACAATTTTGACAAACTTCTGGAAGCTGAATGTAGGTTGGTATGAGAGTGAGAAATTCCTGGGGCTATATCTTAGGGTGGGGGTGGAGGGTGGCAAACATTTTTATTCCGTCCAGGAACTCCGTCAATATCTTACAGTAAAGATCTAGAACGATCTCATGGCTCTGGCAGGGGAGAGGAAGAGTAATCCTGGCAAAACACAGTAGTTCCCCCTTCTTTGTGGTTTTGCTTTTTTTGGTTGCTGTTACCCACCCCCAAGCTTGGTTCAGTACCAGATCATCCTCCTTCAGACCTAAAGTCAGAAGGTCAATGACAGCTTAATGCTACTTTGCCGTGCCTGTATCAGTCACCTCACGTCATCTCCTCCAGGAGGCATTTTTATCATTTAACCTCAACACAAGAAGAAGGGCGAGTATAGTACAATAAGATAGAAAGAGACCATATTCACATAACTTGTTTTTCAGTATATTGTTGTAATTGTTCTATTTTATTATTAGCTTTTGTTCATCTCTCACTGTGACTAACTGATAAATTAAACTTAAGCATGGGAATGTATGTACGGGAAAAAACACAGCATCTCTAGGGTTTGGTGTTATTTACAGTTTCAGGCATGTCTGGGAGTCTGGGACGTGTCTCCCGTGAATGAGGGGGGCCCGCTGTACTCTCAGAGTAGAAGATTCTCCCAGATCCTTCTCCCAGCTGCGGGAGGCCATTCCTCCCACTCCACCACCCTTTACACTTTCCGTCTAACTTACGGGGACTGGGGGGAAGCTGAGAAACACTTGTGAAGGTCATAAGCCAGAGTCCCAGTCCCCTTAAAGGACTGAGATTAATCATTAAATTTATAGAATACTTTCCCTCTTCCCCACATCTGACCACCACACCGGGGGCAATTCTGATACGGGGCAAGACTTATGCCACTGGCTATTAAGTCTCATTATAAAGTTCTAGAAATTAAAAGGGGGAAAGGTTAGTGTAAGCCTGGATAAATGAATCCGTGGAAAGGAAGCAGAGAAGTAAATGAAGGACTTGACAACTGCGTCTTGAGACAGTTGGTTTTCGACATGAAAGAACATAAACTCTGGGTCCTATTTCACTCCAAACATTAAAAACCTCAGGGGCGCCTGAGTGGCTCAGTGGGTTAAAGCCTCTGCTTTCGGCTCAGATCATGATCCCAGGGTCCTGGGACTGAGCCCTGCATCTCTCTCTCTGCTCAGTGGGGAGCCTGCTTCCTCCTCTCTCTCTGCCTGCCTCTCTGTCTACTTGCGATCTCTGAGTGTCAAATAAATAAATAAATAAAATCTTTAAAAAAAAAAAAAAACCTCAGACATATTAATAATCTGATTCTGAAAAAAGTTACATATTAAACTTCAGAAAAATAATTTTATGACCTCAAGAAAGAACAGGATTTATTAAATAAGATACGAAAACAAAAATCATGAGAGAAATATGACAAAGCTGACTATACAGAAGTTAGAACTTTAAATTGACAAACAGTCACAAGAAAAGTCAGACACTGAGATAAATGATTTTCAACATATGTATAAGGCAAAATAATTAATATGCTGACTATATAAAGAACTTGCATGAATTGATGTTAATAAAACAGACTAAGGAAATATTAGAAATTGGGCAAAGGAAATGATTAGGACATTCACCTGAATATCCAACTGAAGTGTATTTATTTTTATTTTTAAAATTTTTGTTCATTTAAGTTGACACACATGTTGCCTTGGTTTCAGGTACAAAGCATGAATTTACCATATGCCATATGTGTTCCCCATAAGTGTAGCTCCCTATGTAGCTCCATAAGTGTAGCTCCCCATAAGTGTAGCTACCATCCATCACCAAACAACACTGTTACAGTATTATTGACTTATATTCCCTACGCTGTGACTTTTACGAAGTATGTTTCTTAATTTCCATATTTCAGGATTTTGTAGTTAACTTCTTGCGAGTTATAGCTCTACTCTCTGTGTTTGATGTACATCAATGCTTTGAAATTTTCCAAGATTTGATTTGTGGTTCAGCAAAAATGACTCTTTTAATTGTGGCAATTAGAATATCCTATAGGATAGTCTATATGTATAGTAAATATTTGTTGAAGAAATCAATGCAAAGTCACAACATAGTTCATTCTTTTCCATTTGTACCTTTCTATTTGCCCCTTTGGTCAGAGCATCAGAATCCCCTGAGATGATTATCCATTTTCTATCAGATTCAAGGGGAACACTCTGGGAACCTGGCTTGAGTTTGAATTTTGGCTCAGCAACTTACGAAAAATCCTAAACCAAACAAAGCTGTCTCTTGGAGTGTGCTTTCTCTTCTTAAAAATACTTACAAAAATCTTTCTTGGGGGTAGAATTAGAATTAAAATATGCAAAATGCTGAACACATTTTAGCGACAATTGTAGGAACACAATTTTACAAAGTTCACCCAGTTGCCGTAAATATATATAAATTGGTTATTTACTCGTATGCTCATCATGCCTTCTAGATTATTAATACAATGACTCAATTTGTTAGAATAAAATGCCAATCGGATCGTGTTCTTAAATAACACTTCCTAATAAGAAAAAGACTCCACATCTTTTACGGCTGTGATTGTGGATCCTTGGGATTAATCCTTTGTGGAATTAATTCTAGAAAATACCAGTAAAGCTCCAGGAGAGGGGTAAAAAAAACCCTACGGGGGTCGGGGGAAGAAAAAAGAAAACCCTATACTTGCACACTTGAGTTAGAAATTGTGACTGAAAGCATCCACCAAAAATTTCCCAAGTGACAAGCAAATCAAATGAAGGGCTGTCAAAGTCAAAAGCCACTTCCACGAATATGGGGCAATTCAGAGAGCAGCGTCTGGCGAGCAGTTCTCTGGGAGTGTAAAACTGTTAATGTAGAAATCCTTGGCAGCATGTGGACCTCATTCACGTCAAATCACCCCAAATCTGGGCAAGAAGTACACTGCTACAGCTTCCAGTGGGCGAAGTGACTGCCGAACACCCCAGGGGCGAATCTCCCTGGGTTGGCAACCCCCTGTGAGGCGGTTTGAATAAAGGAGAGACACTTTGCAATGAGCTTTTCACAATTTAGAAAGGAAGCGGCTTCGTGGGTATAAAAGGAGGCAACTCAAATATTCTCTTGCGATACCTATGTTTCTAACTCTCAAATTAAAAAAAATAAAAAGAAAGGCAAGAAGTCTGAGCATCTGGTAAATATGAAAAGTTATTGTTCAGAAAAATGTTTCACCAAATTTCACAAATTCCTAAATCCTAAGAAGAAAAAGATGTCCTCTTGTCATCTTTATTTATTTATTTATTTTAGAAATTTTATTTATTTATTTGAGAGGGAGAGTGCGGGAGGGGGAGGGGCCGAGGTTGTGGCCTGGGTGGGGGGGGGGGCGGGAAGAGGGTGGTTAGGAGAGGGGGAGAAGCGACTCCCATCTGAACGGGGAGCCATTGCAGGGCTCTATCCAGGACCCAGAGATCATGATCTGAGCAGAACTCAGACGCTTGACCAACTGAGCCACCCAGGCGCCCCGTCCACTTTATTTTGAAGCTTGATTTGCTCTGACTTACTTCTAGGTGTTGATACTGAACTCTGTCACAGTACCCCAACAGTGTATTTTTTTTTTTAAAGGATATTCCTATGTTGAATGACATTCTGCCTAAACTGTTTGCTGAAAATGCTGCCTCTGACATTTCCTTCATTGCTGTTGGGCACACTCGGTAACAATCTCCTAGTTTGCCGTTTTCTTTTGAATGATAACCAAAAGTACTCTAAAAATAGCTTAGAAAGAGAAAAATGGTAGAAGAATTGAATTATCACACACCACATGGTAGGCCAGACTTTAAAAAAGAGTCTGTGTTGTGGCTATCAGCCCACCTGACATAAGTTTGCGATAGTATTTTCAGCAAAATGACATCGTACTTTCATGCTGCTAATTGGAATTTTAAATTTTTTATGTTTGATTTATCACGAGACTGTGAGCATCGGGAAGTCATACCACGTTTTACGCTCACATATTTTAAAGTAACATTATTAATCCAAATTGGAAGTCAGCCATTAATGATGCAGTTTTCCCCTTAGAAGAAGTCTCTTCATTAGCACTTCTAAAGAGTACTTCGCTAGTGCTTCTCAAAGTACTAATCTAAATTCCTCTTCAACAAGCTGCTGTATTTTTGTTGACAGGTACAATGACAAAGTCAGTCAAGAAAACATGGCTGCCTAGGTTCTGGCTACAAGAAGGGGATGCTTATTGGATGATTTGGTCACGTGACATTTTGGCTCTGTTAAGGGATACATGTGATGTGACCTTCACTCCATGGAGGCCCCAGGAGTCAAAAGTCAAAGTAAGTTTTTGTCAGCTGGCTGTAATTGTCCTCTGGTTCTAGCCCCTGCTTCCTGCAGGCAGCACCTCTAGCCTAACGGATCAAGGTAGCCACTATGTGGGCTGTGTGGAAACAGCCCTTGTATGTGTGAATGTTGTGGATTCAGTCTTCGGAGAAGGGTTGGTGAACATATGGATGCAAAGACCACCTGAAGTAAGTCATGGTCTACCAAGGGCCCAAGGCTCACCAGAGCAGACAATCCCAGGGCTTCTCGGCATTGTTAATAGCTCCCAGAAGGGCAGCCCCAACAGAGAGATAGGGGAATAATTGACTGTTGAAATGACTTATTTTAAGTCACCTGAGTTGTGCCTGTATATATGTATGTGTAGACGTGTGTGTACATTACATACATATATCGAATGTATACAGATGTTAAATCAACACATGTAAATAGATAAGTTTAATAAATCAATAGTTTATTATTTTTAATAGTATTATTACTAGTTTAAATATTAATATTGCTATTATTACCAATAGTTTATTGATTTAATAAATTAATCATACATTGTAAATTCTACCATCATTCAGTGGCAGACCTGGGACACAGATTTTTTTTTTGGCAAGGCTCCGGCAGATTTCCTTATTTATGAAGCAGACACTAAAAGAGAGGACTTCAGGAAGCAGAAAACAAATTATCCACTTAAAAAAAGAAAAAAAAACCTCTTCCCCTTCCCAGTGTTACTACCATGTAATGAACAACAAACAAAACCTAGAGGGGTGACGTGATTTCCTGTAAACAACTTTCTCGCGCTACACGGGGCAGCCCACTTCAGTCAGTGGCTGAATTCCAGAGCGTTGACTGTTGTCAACCGAAAGACTGAAAATGTTATCACCTGGTAAGCCCCGATGACTGACGGGCATTCAGAAGCAAATCCCAACAGTCACACCCACTCCTCAAGCACCTGGGAAACCAGATGAGACCAGTGTGTCCCAGAGCCGGTCGGGAATGGATACTTTCTCTCCTTCTGCCTGTGGAGTACTGAGAAGGAAGGAAGAATTGCATTAAAATGTCATGTTTGTCAATGGCTGTGATTAAAAAAAAAAAAAAAAAAAAAAAAAAAGGAGGGGGAGAAGGAGGAAGCAGGGGGGAACTTCCCAGCCGGTTGCTGGCTAAGGTATGCAGCCCTCTGAATGCATTGGCGCTGCGAGGGGCTGATTAGTTTGGAAGGCTGCCTACAGGTTAGCAGGCCTCATTTCAAATCTCTGACAGCAATATATGTCGTTTCATGCTTCATCCTCATTCCTCATGTTCAACACAAACCGGGGTCACTCTATATATGGAAATCACTGTCTTCGGGGCAAAAAAATTAAAAAAGGTGAGATTGCCGCTTTAACCTCACTGGCCTCAGAAAATATGTTTTAGTCTGATACATTATACTAGTAGGAATTATTTATCAAGAAGATACAAGCTTGATATTTCAGAAATAATGAGATGTTCTGGTTTTGCAGCTGAAATTTTATGGTCCACAGAGCATCGGCTATGAATCCAGGGGAATGAAGTAAACTTGCAATGAATGATAGACACCATGCAGCCAAAGAAAAATGGCTGTGGACCGGGTAATATGAAAGTTATAACACAGCACCGAGCTTCCTGCAGCGAAAGTTCCTTTGTTGCAAGGAGAGGAAATATATTTTAAGGAAAGATACAGAAAGGGTCCGCACATAAAAATCTTTCAGACTTTTCCTTCCTGCTATTTTATTTGGCAAGCTTCGCGCAGGATGAGGAAACGGTCATAAACGTTACAGTCTACGGTTTACATGAAATATTAAAAAACTCACTGCAAAATAATCTGAAAGGCTTCGCGACCTGTCATCATTGTGTACCGTGAAAGCTGTAACAAGCAGAAACCTTGGAAAAGGCAATTAGAAAATGGATGAACATAGATGATGGTGCTTTTTGGAAATGGCGATTCTGCTCCTGTGTTTCTGGATCAGACAGCTGTCGTGATGGAAGGCCGTTTGTCATATTATATTTCCAGGACTTTAAAGGACCCCATCCCACCTAGGAAATAACAGGAAAACAGTGATGTAAAAAAGATGACTGTAAGCCAGCCTTCCTCCAGCTGCCCTTGGCATGTGCGGTCCCTAGGGATCTTCCTACTCCACATCCGGCTCTTTCCTGGTTCTAGGGCCACTGCCCAAGGTCTTAGAGACCACTCACCATCCAACAGCGCACAAAGTAGGGACGCGCTGTCCCCCTGACCCTGCCCTGGGGCCAGAATTTAAATCAGCTGGAGACTCCAGTCCTTTGCGGATATTTAGCCAACAAGTCTAATCATGAGGGCTCTTCCTTCTAGCACCCAGCTTTGTAATGCTTGCTCCTTGGCACAGAGTCTTAGAAAATAAATATCAATAATTTAGAACCCTTTGCAAACATAATTACCCAAAGTAAGGGGTTTTAAATCAGCCTCTTAGAAACCTGGGCATTTTCACTGTCAGTCAAGATCACCAAAAAGCCTTAATTAAATACTTCAGGGTAAGAGGTGCCGCGTGAGGCTGTGTACAAGGTATCAGACAACTAAAAGAATCTCTGTACATCTCATTTTGTCAGCTGTAAACCAGACATAGCAGCACTTACTTCTCAGAGGTGTTATGAGAATCAGTGAGTATATGCTGAGCACTCAGGACAGGGCCTGGCACATTATGTGTAACAGAGTCGTAGAAAGCCTTGCTAAGTGGTCATTTTTCTATTGTGACAAAGACGGCTTGTTGTCCCCAGTGTTCTTCCTTGGTCAAGGTATACCTGCTTTTTAATGGGCCACATGGAATCAGGAAAAATTTTCCCCACCTCCTTTGCATCTAAGTATGGCCATGTGTTGAGCCAATGGCTTATAGGAAGTGTCACTTACCAGAAGTGTTTTTAAAGTGTCTCTTACTCCTTTCTGCGATCTGGAATGTAGCTATAATGGCTGGAGCTCAAGCAGCCATTTTGGATATCAGGGGGAAAGCAACAGGTTGAGTAAAGCAGTACATAAAAGGAGCCTGGGACCATGACAACTCTATGAAACTGATTTACTAGCCCTGGACTTCCTAACTCTGGAGTTCTCTCATATTGGAGAAATAAAATTTTATTTTGTGTACACCACTGTTATTCTGGGTTTAGATCACATGCAGCAAAACCCTTTTGAAATTAAATGCCCTCTAGAATTCTTTAAGTGGAAAAGCAGCTTGCTGGAGAGGGCCTTGGAGTCCTATGCATACCCATTGTGGCAGATAGTTCAAAAGATAAGACCTTGGCTGAGATGGCCATTTATATATTAATACATAAAAAATATTTAACATGCCAGGCATTTGTAAGTCAAGAAGTCCTGGGATTCCTTTTAACCTTCACTTCCTTTAAAAAAGAATTTTGATGGCCAGGAGCCCTGCATTCATGAGGTGGTATCCTACCCTGTACAATGAGTATCAGGCTGAAAGGGGAAGCAAGCATTAAGACAAACAGAAAATTACTTTCTGTGAAAAATTAATTTCTTATAGAAGATATTGGTTTTGATCTTGTAAAGAGGTGGAAGAATAATATGATCGACCAATGACCATCATGCAATTTTTTTTTAAGATTTTATTTATTTACTTGACAGAGAGAGAGATCACAAGTAGGCAGAGAGACAAGCAGAGAGAGGGAGGGAAGCAGGCTCCCGGCTGAGCAGAGAGCCCGATGCAGGGCTCGATCCCAGGACCCTGAGATCATGACCTGAGCCGAAGGCAGAGGCTTAACCCACTGAGCCACCCAGGTGCCCCCCCCATCATGCAATTTGATCGTGACCCTGATACATGTTAATTGCAAATACTTGTACTGTACTTTGGACTGCCAGATGTTTTCAAAATATGAGAAACTTGACTGAAAAACTTAAAAAATGCTTGAAATTGCATAATATATTTTTGCATGTGGGCTCTTAGAATTTTAATGGTGATCACTTACATTTTGTATTTTTGCATTTGATTGTACAGGTATTTTTTCCAAAATGTTATTTAAAGACAAATCACAGGGTGCCTCAGTGGCTCAGTTGATTAAGGTCTGCCTTTGTTCAGGTCATGCTCTTGGGGTTCTGGAATTAAACCCCACGTCTTGCTCCCTGCTCAGTGGGGAGTCTGCTTCTCCCTCTCCCTCTGCTTCTATCGCTCTCTCTCCTTTTCTTTCAAATAAGTGAATAAAATCTTAAAAAGAATAATATTAAAAAGAAATAATATTTTGCTTTCTGTTTTAGACACTATGGGCTGCTTATTTAATATCTATTGGATATCTATCTTTGCTTCCTTGTTAATTCCAATTTTGTTTGGAATCACATGCCCAATCAAGGATAATTTTCCATTTCCTAGGTCCCAGGAAGATAAGAGTGGCCATGTGACACAGTTTTGTCCATTGAGAAGTGAGTGGATGAAAGATGGGGGAAAGAGCGAGAAGTCTAGTTTTTTCCTGCCTCAGATGTTAATGTGGTATCTGGAATGGCAGGAGCCATTGCCTGAGGTGACAAACGTGAGGACAAAACCCACCATCCTAGAGAGGGTGAAATAAAAAGGCACAGAATCCTTTCCTCATAGCATCATTTAGAAGATGAGCGAACACCCTAAATTATCTACTCCCCGAATTTTTTTTACAGACAAAAATAGCTCCTTACTTATTTAAGCTACTGTTATCTGGATTTTTGTTACTTATAGTCAGACATTTCTAACTGACATACTCTGAAACTAATGAAGCAAATATGAAAAGAACCCCAAATTCCTTTTTGAAATCATTTCACATCCAATATATGCATCCATGAAAAAAAAATTTTAAGATTTTTTTTTTTTTTTAATTTGGGAGAGAGAGAGAGAGAGAGAGAAAGTGAATGAGTGGGAGCAAGAATCTGAAGTAGACTCTGCACTGAGCACAGAGCCTGATTCAGGGCTCCATCCCACAATCATGAGATCAGGACCTGAGCCAAAACCAAGAGTCAGAGACCCAATGGCCTGAACCACCCAGGTGACTCACATCAGTAAAAATTTTTGATAATATTAGTAGTAGATTTTGAATTTAGCACATGTATTTCTCTTCCCATTCCCAGATTCTAGTAAAATGAAAGTAAAGACGTTTTTGCAAAGCATAATCCCGTGCAATGAAGAGAAACTGATGGAGTTCCTAAGTGAGGGAAGGATATTTCTGGGTGAAAGAGAGTGAGTGGAAAATACTGATGGAGATGTAACATGGAGACGGCTGCTGTCCATAATAAATATGGAGGGCACAATAGCAGGAAGAGAAGGAAGCAACCTGGTAGAATCTTGGGGAGACATCACACCTGAATGAGGCAATTCTACTAGGGCTGTTGTGAGAGGGGTGACTTACAAGGAATTAATTATTGGTATATATTCACTTTACTCAAGAAGTCTCCCAGCTGACCAACACTATCCATCCACATTGAGTTCTTACACATCTTCCTGGGACCTCATTTTAAAAAATGAAGTCAGTCAAGAATCACTAGATATTTGAAAGAAGTATAACCAGCAAAATATCAACAGAAAAACTGATCAGAAGAAAACAGAAGAGAATACATTCAGAAAATTGAACAATATGTCATAAAAAGAAATGGAGAACTCTTGAAAATCAAACTTTTGGTTGTTGAAATGAAAATACTGATTGGATGTTTGAAAGACATTTGAAGAATGAAAAAATTGAAGAAAAAAGGTAAAACCAAATTCTGAAACAAGGAATAGGAGAGAAAGAATAAGGACATAGAACACTATTTTTAAAAAAAATATTTTATTTATTTATTTGACAGAGAAAGATCCTGAGTAGGCAGAGAAGCAGGCGGGGGAGGGGGTGTGGGGGGGTGGAGCAGGCTCCCTGCTGAGAAGAGAGTCTGATGTGGGGCTCGATCCCAGGACCCTGAGATCATGACCTGAGCCAAAGGCAGAGGCTTAACCCACTGAGCCACCCAGGCACCCCAGAGCACTAATTTAGATGAGTCAAAATACAGTTAATAAGAGTGCCCCCCAAAAAGGAAGTACAGATTAGAGATGAGGAAATTAGCAAAACGATAATAACAACAAACATAGAAATTTTCCTAGAGCTAATAGGGGTGCAAATCTTCAAATTGAAGGGGACTACTGTGTACTAACTAGGTTGTTTGAAAGAATTCCCACACTCAGACAATCATCATAGAATTGCAGGATGGCAAGAATAATAGCATATATTTAAACGTTCTACTGAGGAAAAAAAATAGACTACTAATAAAAAACCAACAATTAAAGTAGCATCAAACTTATCAGCAATCTGGGGCGCCTGGGTGGCTCAGTGGGTTAAGCCGCTGCCTTCGGCTCAGGTCATGATCTCAGGGTCCTGGGATCGAGTCCCACATCGGGCTCTCTGCTCAGCAGGGAGCCTGTTTCCTCCTCTCTCTCTCTCTGCCTGCCTCTCTGCCTACTTGTGATCTCTCTCTGTCAAATAAATAAATAAAATCTTTAAAAAAAAAAAAAAAACAAAAAACTTATCAGCAATCTGGATGCTAAGAGGCAATGGGCAGTGCCTACAAAGAAAGAATGCATTTTAATGGATTTCTATATCTAGCCAGAGTACTCATCAAGGAGGAGAGCAAAATAAATATACTTTCAGACCCATGAAAACTCATGTAGTTTACTAGTCATACACTTTTCTTTGGGGAATCATTTGAGGATATACTCCAGTAAAATGAGAGAGTAAACCCAAAAAAGGGAAGAGGAGGTGCAGGGAACTGTAGAATAATCCAGAAAAGCAAAGAAGGGAAGTGCCAGGAAGACAGTTATGCAAGGGGTCTAGAAAATAAACCAATCCAGGCTCATGCGGGTGGATGAAGGGTTTCCTGAGGAAGGTCTAAGGAGTGGAGTGATTCCATCAGAGAGCAGAAAAACTGAGGTGTTAGAAGACCTTGAGGATTTACTAAAGGTACAGAATTCAAGAGATAAAATGACACTTAAAACTTCATGGGAGGAAAAAAAATATATAAGAAAGTGATGGCCCAAATTTGAAGCAATTGGTTTCTGGTTAGCAGAGAAAATCAGTAGATTTTATTTAAAAAAATTACTGAAATTGACTTCAAGTAATAGAATGCATAAGAAGCTTGAAAGATATTAAGGATACTGTATGAATGCATGTGATTCTTCTCTCAACTGGAAGAGCCAAGTCAGAATCTTGTGGAAAATCGAAAAGTTGTGCAAAGCCTGATGCGGTTCCAAAGCAAACAAAATTGTAGGAAACTTTTCGGTAAGTGATGGAATTTAATAAAGATGAGTCCATTTTAACAATGGAATTAGGGTAACCATTTCAGTACTCTAGAGAAGGAAATACCATTGTATCACAACACTTGAATCTGTGGTGAACATGATTTATGTGTTGACCTTGTTTTTGGCAATTTTTATTTTGAAAAACACAGTATGGCCAGCAGAAATGGGGTATGAGGGGATAGTTGGGGAGGAGAGCAGGCAAGAAAGACAGAGGAGTTAATATTCTCACCTTACAAACTTGAGTGTTAAGATGTACTATCTCCAGTTGGCAGAATGAGAAGTATAAGTTGAAGCAAATTTGTTAATTTACAAAGGTAAACAGATAGAAGAAGTAAAATATGGTGATAGTAAAACATGGAGATGAGGGGTCTAAGTGAAGCCAAATCTGCTTGAGAGGTAAAGAAATGAGGGTGAAATATACCACTTACAGGTATGTAGGTAAGCACTAGAAGGACTGAAAGTAGGGATTCTGTGATCCCCCCATCACCCTGGGAGGTAGCTGGGGATGAAGAGGGTTGGAGAAGGAGCTATTTTTCCACTATAAGCTCTTTCTACTGTTAGGATTTTTTTTAAAAGTCAAATGCATATATTACTTTTATTTTAATTAAAATTCTTTCCATATAGAAATTTGCCACAGGAATTGAAACAGATTATCACATCAATTTAAATGAACTTAAAGCAATAGATTATTTGCTATAAAAATACTTTCATTGATTGAGGGTGTTTCCCTAAGGGAAATGAATATTATATCAAAGAAATCAACTTCTTCATAAAGAATATTTTTCAATAATAACACTATCCAACTTTTAATGACTTTGTTTTAAAAAGGAGATTTCTCATTGTTAGTTGAATTCAAGGCACTTGGAGTACAATCTAGAGATTTTCCAAGAGGAAACCATTTCTCTGGATGTTTGGGTCTTGTGTACATGGTGTTTCAGAAGCAAATCTGTTGGCCAAATGAATTGGTCTCCTCTAATCTAAGTACACCTTTAGGTAACACAAAACTAAATTAAATTTAAATAGTTCTTGTTTTAAGGCAATCAGCCTTGAGTTTGAGTTTAAAATTTGCAAATATTCTTTGCTTTAGAAGAATGGGGGAAGAAACATAATTTTCCCCAGAATTCTCTTCCTAACAGCTCTTTAGCCTTCACTTCTTGGCAAGCACCTACTAATATTTCAGGATTCAGCTCACCTAACCTCTTTATCACCATCCTTTCATGTGCTCTCTACACCCCAGTCATACATCTGTCACCATGTTGCTTATACATTTATCCCACCAAGTAAGCACTCGGGAGGGTCTTCATTTCCAGATCCCCTCATGATATTTTTGTATCCCTTTGAATATCACTTTGGTATCACTTGGTGATAGTAGGCCAGTTAATAATTTATGGATGGATAGATAAATCCCTTGTTCTGTCCGGATCTGTTTGTTATTTGTTTTGTGTATCACAAATACTCAATGCATTGGTTCTTTAGAAAATGCACTAATAGAAAAAGGTATAGCTAAAAAGGTCTGTGGGGAGGGGAGAGGGAGAAGAAAAGAGAAGTGTTAGGTTGTCAGCTAGTGGAGTTGCCTAGATAGCATTTTCACATTACCTTTCCATTCCCTACTGCCCCCCTCCCATTGTTTTCTCTTCTCCTTTCTTCCTGTTTCCCATCTCATTCCAAAAGTGGTTTGGAAGTGTTGCACAATAAATCATAAATAATGAAAAACAGAAAGTGTATGAGTAAGACTACCATACCACAACCAGAAAATATATCCATTTATTCTAGAAATATTTATTTATTGATCACTTACATTCCAGGCAATGTGCTTGGCATCAGGGACACAAAGGTGATATGAGCCTGATCACATGGACATTATATCCTAGTGGAATAAAATTATTTCACTAATTGAATGGCAAATTTGGTTTGGAAATTTCAAAATACAAAGAAAAAGGACAACACTTTAGAATAAGTTGTTTCCATTTAATGTGATAAAATGTTTGGGACAAAATTCTATTTCTCCTAGCCACGTACATCAAGAAGATTAAGTGGGGGGCACCTGGGTAGCTCAGCCGTTGAGTATCTGACTCCTGATTTTGATTCAGGTCATGATCTTAGGGTCATTAAGCCTCTTGTGGGGCTCTGTGCTCAGCAGGGAGACTGCTTGAGATTCTCTCTCTCCTTCCCTCTCTAAAATAAATAAATCTTTAGAAAAAGAATATTAAGTGAAAGAATGCATATGATATGAAAGCATGGGTGAATATTAGTTATTACATAAAGAATGCTAAATAATGTTTCAGCAATCGTTTTGCTGAGTATATTGAAGCATACTTCATTAAAACCCAATGGGTGGTTACAATGTAAGCCTCTGAGAGCTTAGCGGTAGCTCTTGAGACGGGGATGAGACCTCAGTTGGCTGGAATTAGATTTCTACCCCTTGCATGGAATGGAGACTTAAAATAGAAATGAAACTTATAGAAGAAATAAAATTCAATGTGCTGCATTCCTAAGTTTGTGGACTGAGTCATCCTGATACATGTCAGGGCTCATCCGGGATTGCTGAGGATCCCTGTACAGTACGTAACCATCTGCACTGAGGACTGGTTACAAATGCTAGAATTAGAGCCAAGTCATTTGAACAATGGCACTGCAGTGAAGAAGAGTGGGAGAGCAGCAAAAATGCAGGCTCTTGGAACTCACTTCCAAGGAACTGTTCTGAGACGGAGTTTGCAAGAATACTAAGGAGGCTATAGACTCCCTGGTCAGACACAGTTTGGTCTGTAGATGAGAAAAAGAGAATGTAAGTGTTAATTAAGCTTTGCTAGAGTTTGGTGATAGCATTAAGTGCTTTGATCCCAAGGAATATGCCCAGAAAGTGAGCATCACCAATGTAACAGAATCTGACTCTGTTTTGTCTGAGTGCTGGCAGCTTTTAAACCTCACTCCTTCTTCTTTCCCTCTCTCCCACATCTGGAAAAGCTGATATGACAGCATGGGTGCACTCCCCTTTGGTGTTGACAGGAAGTTCAAATTACATGTGGAACCCTTGCCCCTTCCCCAAACTACCATAAAAACCCCAAGTCAGTCTCCTTCTCTTACTCTCTTAAGAACTTCCAAACCACTGTGGGGGCCAGAAAAAAGAAACAAACAACTATAAGAAAATAAAACTCAATCCAATGAGAAAATGAGCAGCAGAAAAAGGGGAAATATAGCAATAAAACATACTTAGTAGAGGAGCATGTGACTCTTGACCTCAAGGTCATGAGTTAAAGCCCCATGTTGGGTGTAGAGATTACCTAAATTGAAACAACAACAACATACTTAGTGGAATACATAAAATAAGATGGCACAAGGAAGCCCAAATATATCAGAAATCACAATAAACATGAAAGAATTAAATTTCTCTGTTACTTGAAAGGGAATTTAAGACTTCAAAAAAACCATAATCTTTTCCTGCATTATTTATAGAAAGTACATCTTCTAAACAATAGAGAAGTTGAAAGCAAATTTTGTGAAAAATATATAATAGACAAATAGGAAGAAAAATAAGAGAGTGTAACAATATATGAGATCGAATTGAAGTCACCATTTAATGGAACAAAGAAGTATGTTTCATATGGTGTAAGTACAATCAACCAAAAGATGAGATGAACTTAAATCTTTTTTTCTATCAAATGATATAACGTCCAAACATGTAAGTCAGAAACTAATAGAAATACAGGGAAAAACATGAGAAATTCACATTTATTGTGAGGGTTTTTTTTTGGGGAAATCCATTCATGACTGATACCTGGTCTTATACAGGATTTGGGAGAAGAGTGAAGATGTTTAGTGATTTTCCCAAAATGGGGGTGTTTAGGAATTGTTTGACCTTTAGCTGGGGGAGTATGGATACTCCAGTGAGACTGTCGTTGATGGACTGAACAAAAAATGTGTCTATTAGAGTGAAGCTGCTGTTGATTGACTCTTTACTTCAGAAACCTCTTTCCTGATACAAAATTGTGTTTGATCAATGGGATATATACAAAGCCAGCTCTGGTGCTCTTTGGTATCAATCCAAGGAAGACATTATTAAGGTTAATGTCAGCGACATTGTGAAAATGGAAGCGCACAGCCACAGAGAGAACACCGCTGGGACAGAATCAACGGGGTGGGATGGAGCGTGAAAGCAGGAGTGGAAGAGGTGGAAGAGGACTCTGTGCGTCCAAGTACCAGTGACTGGATGAGAGACATGGGATGTCAGAAGGACGAGAAGATTTGGAGAATGCAGATTCTTCATCAAAAGTTTGGGAGACATGCCCCGGGCCATGCCACCATCAGGCCTACAGATTGGGAGTGAGATCTCATCAGTGTGTGGGTTTGTGTGTGTGTGTGTGCACGCACGTGTGTGTAGGAGTTATCCGTGCTAAGTTGACAGTTGAATAACAGGAGTAAATGTGTAAGTAGAGAGCTTCCCATAGAATTTGGGACACCCAGATTTAGGGGTTGAGCAAAGAAAGCAGAGTCATATAAATCTTTAGTAGGAGGGAATTTAGAATCTTAAAGGGAGACCCAGGAAAGTGTACTATAGGTAAAACCTAAAAAGAAGGAAGGAAAGAGTAAGAGGCCAGTGATGTCAAAGGCTGCCCGGGGATAGAGCAACATGAAGATAGATAATATGAGGACTTAGTCATTTGAATAGGAGGTAATCTTCATGAGATGGTCTTGAGGGATAAAGCCCCGTGGCAATGTTGCAAATATCAGATACCCTTTAAAGATATTTAACAGTGGAAGTAGAATTGAAATAGGATGGAAGTGTCAGGAAAAAAGATGTTTGGACTAGAGTAGGCAGAGAAAAGGAGTACAGTAGGCAGGGAAAAGGCAGAGATTGGAGATGCTAGCAAAAGAGAATGCAAGGTTGATAAAGAAAATCTCTGGAGGTGGCAGGAGGTGTGTCGTGTTCTAAGGGAGGAAGGGCACTTCTTCCTCAGAAAAGAGGAGAGTGAATGAAGCATTTCTGATGATGGGGACAGAAAGACAGAGGTAGAGATGAGGGAAGTTAAGACACTTAGTATTGAGTGGTCTTGATTTCCTCTACAAGAGGTGATTTTTTTTTTTTTAAAGATTTTATTTCTTTATTTGAGAGAGAGAATGAGAGGAGAGAGCATGCGAGGGGAGAGGTCAGAGGGAGAAGCAGACCCCCCGCCGAGCAGGGAGCCGGATGTGGGACTAGGCCTGGGACTCTAGAATCGTGACCTGAGCCGAAGGCAGTTGATTACCCAACTGAGCCACCCAGCCGCTCCACAAGAGGTGAATTTATGCAGAAAGAATCGTGAGGTGAATTTTAAGATCAGAGAGAAATGCCTTGGATAGGAATGTAATTGGAAGCTAATTAAAAGGAGAGCTCAAAGGGGTTGTCAGCCACCAGGCCAAGGTGAATGGATATAGAAAGTGTGACACATATGTATCATAGAATAGCACTCAGCCTTGAAAAAGAAGGCGATCCTGCCATCCGTGACAATGTGGATGGACCCGGAGGACATTATGGTGAGATAAATCAGACACAGAAAGACAAATACGGTATGATCCCATTTATAGGTGGAATCTATATAGTCAAACCTACAGAAGCAGAGAGCAGAATAATGGCCGCCAGGGGCTGTGTGGAGGAGGAGAGGGGGAATGTTGGTCAGGGGGCACAGAATTTCAGTCACACAGAGGAATAAACCAGGTAAATCAGATCTGGAGTCTGATGGAGAGCATGGTTACGGCATCATACTACATATTGAAATTTGCTCAGAGGGTGAATCCTGTGATCTCACTTCATAAAACGACAAATGGCAATTGTGTGAGGTGATGGTGATGGTAATCAGCCCAACTGTGATGATTATTTCACAACGTACACATGTATCAAACCACCAAGTTGAACACTTTAAGTATATACAATAAAAAATGAGAGTAGAAGTATTAATAGCAGTATTAGTGGTAGGTGACATTATATAGATCACATTGTCTTATCTAAAAACCTCAGCAGCCTGGACGACATCAGGCTGGAAATGAGACCTGCCCAACAGAAGGTCAAAGGTGAAGGAGGTTTCGGGGGTGAAAAGGAGTCCATTGCAGGGACTAATCAGAAAGTCAAACAGGGTAGGCCTTGGGGGGAAAGCCAAGGAAAACGGGCATTCTGGCGGAAGAGAGAGGGATGGGGGCACTCGGTAGACAGATAGAGGTACCAGATCGTGGAGACGAAGGGGAAGCACTGAGGTCAAAATCTTGAAGATGAAGCAAAGCCACATGAATCAAGGTTCTCCTTGTGGTAACACCATGAGAATCGGACACCGTTTGGAGGGGAGGGTTTGCGGCGTTGCGACGGTGAAACAGCACAATGCTCACGTGTTGGGAAGATGGTTTCTCATCAAGGAGGATGAGGTCACCAATGAGGGGGCAAGCAGAGGACAGGAGACGAAGATGAGCCAGGGCTGAGGTCCTCGAGGTGGACGGGGGTTGTCTGAAAGACCGATAGTGACTGTGACAAGTGGACAGAGAGAAGACAGTGGGGAGCAGTGGTGATAGAATCCCACACTAGAGCAGCCTCTGGTCAGAGAGCGGACGCCGGCAGGAGTGCCCATAGGCATCCTTTGTTCAGTGCACAGACCGTGAGGAGAATGGAGAGTGGGGGTTTCAGGGCTTCCCACCCATTTCATGTTTAACACTGGGTCTCCCTCATCAGCTTCCTGCTGCAAGTGGGCATTCACGCAGACCTCCGTTTGCCTTAAGCCAACACAGAGGCTTCTTCTGCCTTTGCTAAAGAGACAGTGTGCTGAGGAAGGCTGCCCGTAATCAGTCATTAAACATAATCGATCACCTGCACTGGCTGCGGACAGATCTTTGATAGGAGGCGATGGAACAGCACGAGAGCATGCTGGTCAGGAAAGGACAGAGGAGGGCCATATGCCTCCCAAGAAGGAAAGAGATGCAGCAGGTGTGCAGGGCAGTGTGACGTCGGGCCCACTTGGTTGGCCTGGAAAAGCAGTCTTTGCTGGGTTGGGGAAGAGGAGGAGCCATGGAGAGGTGAGTGCGAGGATGCCCAGGACTTGACTTTGGAGAGCTGGATATCTTATTGGAATGCCAAGGTGAGTTGCCTTGGACTTCCAGTTCTGGCTTAGATGGCCTCTACTTTAGATGGCCAGAGACGGTCTACAACCTCAGTTGTACATGGTAGCGCTATCCAATAGAAATAGAATTCAAGGCCCACAGGTGAACACCTACGCCACTTAAAATGTTCTAGCAGATACATTTAAAAAAAGTAAAATGAAAGAGGGGACGTTAATCTTGATAATATATTCTATTTGACCCAGTATAACCAAGTATCATTTCAACACGTAATCCAACTCTAAAAAATTATTGAGGTATCTCGTTCCCTTTTTTGTGTACTGTCTCTTAGAAATCGGCATGCATTTTACGCTCGCAGCACATCTCAATTTGGATTTTGCATTTCAGGTGCTCAGTAGCCACACGTGGCCGGTGGCTGCCATATTGGATGGCTCGGGTGCATGTGATGTAAGACACACCTGTGTCACAGGGGCAGTATGGGTAATATGGATCTTAGGAAATTAGGAACAGGCAGAGGTTAATGAAGGCTGATGGTGTCAAGTTGGGGAATTCTTTATGGAATTTAGGATGGGGTTTAAAATTAGGATGGGGGCAGGGAGGGGAGAAGGGGCCACCTCAAGGCAAAGGCCTTTGGGGATATTGGGATAGAGGGAAGAAGGGAAGAGTAGAAAGCCCCACTGTTTAAGAAGAAAGGGAGCAAAAAGGACCAAGAACCCACCTGGTGTGTAGTTGCTAAAATCCACACATTACGGCTGGCCATCCTTACAATGGTCCCCTCTTTGGGTGTGGCTCCTCCCCCCGCCCCCCGCCCAAATTTACACCAAAGCCCTCTCCCTCTGCCTCTCCATTGTGAGTAGAAATGGCAAAGCTGGCCTGGATTGCATTTATAAAATGTTGATTATCTATAACTGGCTTTTAAATTTTCAGATTTGTCCTTCACTCCGCAGCTTTTGATCCCGCACCCAGCAGCATTTTACAAGGGTCTGGGCGTGGGGGGCGGTGAGCGGGGAGGAAGGAAAATGTCCTCAGAAAACAAAAACAGTATTTTCAGAATTGCACTCCGCTGCTTTCAGACTATTTCCATCAGCCCTCTTATTCATTTTGATTTATTTCTATCCGTAAGCAGACTAACGCTTCTCTATGCTTTTATTGTTCTTCGAGAATAGACCTTCTATTGGAGGAAAATAATGTCTCTACGACCACCACTTTGCTCAATGCAGATCTTCATTAATCTGCAGCCACAGAACAGGCTTTCAGCAGCGAGCCCTTGGATGGGAATTGAATTTGATATTGCATTATGGTTGCAGGGCGTCTCACAATAGACTGTGTTCTTTTCTGTGTCTGAGCACAATCAGAGAGACCCAATTAAATAATTTGGTGCAATAATGGAGCACAAAGGAATATGAGGGCTTAAAGTGAGGGCTTCAGCATCTGTATTCTCCCCTCTCTGTATCATGTTAATTAATTTGCCTCAAAACCAAAAGAAAGAGCACAATATGGAACAGCGTATCGACAACATGTAGACACTTTAAATGCAGATACCAAACCAAATGGACTCTGAAGAAAAGGGTAGGGTAGCACTTTGCTAGGGCTGTTGCAAGCAGGCACACCAGCCTGGGGGGGGGCCTTCAAACCACACAGATGATTCCTTCCCGGCTCTGGAGGCCAGATTCCCAAAGCACCGTGCAGCCCGGGCGACGCTCTGTCTGAGAGTCGGGGCAGAAGCCCTCCTCGCCTCCTCTGGCTTCTGATGGGGCTGCCGGTCCTTGGCATTCCTTGACTTGACTTCCCAGCCCTCAAGCTCTGCCTCCACGGTCACATGGCCTTGTCCCTGTGTGTCCCCACCTTCACGTGGCCTTTTCCTCCTCTTGGAGAAATACCAGTCATATTGGCTAAGTGTCATTAGGTGACACCAGTCATGCTAATGACCAAATCTTAATTCGATGACTTCTGCTCAGACCCTATTTCCCAATGAAGTCACATCCCCAGCCACGTGGGGTTCAGACCTCAATACATCTTTTGGTGGGGGCACAATGGATCCCACAACAGACGTTCTCTGGATATCCAGGTAAAAAGTGAAATTATTACTCATGCTGATGCTGTATGATTCCCCGCTCAGCCCAGGAGACTGTGTTCACCGTCTGTGTTCTTGAGGAGACAGACCTCTGGAGCAGCTCGAGAGCATCTTCTGGTGAATGCTGTGGCTTGAACACGTACCTGGGGATGAGAACATGAACTCAGCTAGCAGTCCAAGGGCGCAATGACCTGGTCAGACCCAGAGTTTGTAGAGCTTCAGTCAAGTACTTGAGACAAAAGTGTCTTGGGAACTTGAGCTCTCAAAGGTGACTTTTTCTTTTTCTTTCTTTTTTTTTTTTTTTTAAAGATTTTATTTATTTATTTGACAGACAGAGATCACAAGTAGGCAGAGAGGCAGGCAGAGAGAGAGAGAGAGAGAGAGAGAAGCAGGCTTCCTGCGGAGCAGAGAGCCCGATGCGGGGCTCGATCCCAGGACCCTGAGATCATGACCCGAGCCGAAGGCAGCAGCCCAAACCACTGAGCCACCCAGGTGCCCCTCAAAGGTGACTTTTTCTAAGGCTGTTTTGGGCCCATTGCCCAATGAGCATGGCCATTGCAACAGGTGCTTCCGTGCCGGGGAGAGTTGGGTGGGTGAGTTTCATCTTGATGCATTTATTAGTTCTCTCCTGTTTGGGGGTACAACATACCTTTTTGCAGACTTCCTCCTGGGTTTCTGCTGAATCAGATAAAATTGACCCCCAGGAAAGGACAGCACGAAATCGGGGTGGATGTGGAGTTAGTTGTGCGAGGTACATCTATCACCCTGCCCTAAGCAGTACATTGGACTAAATTCCCAGACTGAAATGCCATGTCCTTGTCCAGGCCGCTCCAGGACAGTATGCAACTAAGACTTGGTTAAATGAATGGCAATTGTGTGTGATGTCAGCAAAGGAGAAAGGATCATTAACCCAGAGGTAAGTAAACATATTCTCTAGACCATCTGGCAGTAAAGGGAGCCCCATGGGATTTATTAGGCAAAGCAGCTGAGAGTTTAGAGCTCATGGCGTCTTGGGGACATGCAGGTTCACTTTCCAGGGTGATCCAGTTCTAGTTAACCTAGGAAAGGGCAGCAGGGTGGGGTGACACTGGCTGAGGATGGAGTCTTATTCCCGTGACCCAGACACGAGAAATAGCACAAGGGCCTTGGAAGGAAGAAGTGGGGAGGCTGCACGCTGGCCTGGCCAGGATTTGCGATCTGGTTCTAGTCCATATTGCCACGAGGTAAGTGCTAGGGCCAGGGAACAAGAAAGCTCAGGAAGACTGGGGCAGGAAAACCAAAGAAGGCCTTGGTTCAGACCCAGACCTGAATTCAGGTGAACCCATGTGCTCGTGTAACAAGTAACCTGGGCCGGCGACTTAGTCTCTCTGTGTCTCAGTTTCTTCCTCTGTTAAATGGGATTCCTAGAACATTCAGTGGGCAGATTATAAACACTCCATCAATATTAGTTTCTGAGGTTAGCCCTCAGAGGGTAACCAGCAGCCAGGCAGCTGAAGGACTGTCCCTGCCCATCACAGAAGAGGACTTCACCTGGGCAATACTTCTGCACATTTGTACATGACGGCAGACTCACAAGGTGGAAATAATGACTGAGTGCCCTGGGGTAAACAGATGATACCGCTCTTGGGCCACCCTCAGGCCTGAGGCCTAGGAGGCAATATATTTAAAAAATGCCCCAGGAGGTTCTGATGTGTCCCCAGGGGTGACATCCACTCAAGATGCGTGTCCGAAGGGGAGGTCTTGAAACTTTGGGCAAGCTGTTATTTTGCATAAGTCAAAGGATTTAGAATCAAATAGCATATATGGAACATCAGTCCCAGAGGTTATTTTAAAAATTGATTTAGCACTTTTTGTTCTTTTTTATTGTGGTAAAATAGATGTAAGATTCAGCCCTTTATTTTTTTTTAAAGATTTTATTTATTTATTTGACCAAGAGAGAAATCACAAGTAGGAAGAGCAGCAGGCAGAGAGAGAGAGGAGGAAGCAGGCTCCCCGCCAAGCAGAGAGCCTGATGCGGGGCTCGATCCCAGGACCCTGGATTCATGACCTGAACTGAAGGCAGAGGCTTAACCTACTGAGCCACCCAGGTATCCCAGATTCAGCCCTTTAATAACCACTTTTAAGTGTACAATTTCATGGCGTTGAGAACATTCTCAATGCTTTGCAACCATCACCACTATCCATTTCCAGATTTTTTTCATCATCCCACTCAGAAACTCTGTACCCACAAAACAGTAACTCCCCATGCCTCCCTCCCCCCAACCCCTGATGACCAGCACCGTACTTTCTGTCTCTGTGAATTCGACCATTCTAGGTACCTCTCATAGTGGAATCATACAACACACGTCCTTTTGTGTCTGGCTTTGTTCACTTAGCATAACGTCCTCAAGGTGCATTCCCGTTGTAGCGTGAGTAAGCCCTGCATTCCTCTTTCGGGCAGAATAATATTCCTCTGTGCATGTAAGCGATGTTGTTTGTTTATGCATTCTCTGATACACATTTGAATTGCCTCCTCCTTTTGGTTACTGTGAATAATGCTACTACAGACAGGGGTGTGTACGTATCCATCTGTCCTGAGCTTCTGCTTTCAGTTCCTTTGGAGATATGCCTAGGAGTGGAATTGCCAGATCATCTGGTAATTCTATGTTTTGTTTTCGGAGGAACCGCCAAACGGTTGTCCACAGCACCTGCAAATTACACCGCCAGCAATGCTTGGAGGTTTTGGTTTTTCCATGTCCTTCGTTAATAGCCATCCTGGTGGGAGTGAGGTGGTATCTTGTTGTGGTTTTGATTGGTATCTATTTAGTGTTATTGCTCATAGTAACCCCGTGAAGTGAGCATTCTCAGCTCTTGACTTTAGAGATAAGGAAAGCCAGTCGACAAACCTGTCCGAGGGGACTTGGGCTGTGGTGTGGCAGCAGCACGCGACATAACGGTGATCTACCAACGGAAGTGCCTATTTAAAGAAATTCTGTGGATAACCCTTCTATGGAGAAAAACTTTTTAGTTGAGTAGAACTTTTCATATTTTTCTAGGTTCAGGTGGTCCTAATTTGCTTAAATTGAGGTCAGCTTGCCTAATACCACCAGCGGGCTTTGAAATTCTGCAGCCTTTCTTAAAATATGGTAGTTCTGTGCTTCCCCCGGAGAATTCTTCTATTTCCCTCCCACATGTCACCAGGAGTTTTGTTAGCACCGCCGAAGGCCTCCGTGACAGCCCTCAAGGACAAGGACTGAGAACAAGGAGTCCCTCCTAACAGGTGCCCCATCGTGAAAACCCTCCAGGGCTGGGGGCGGGGCTGGAGGCCAGGAGTCACGATCGTGCCTCCGAGTCCCCAAGAGAGAAGCTGGAGGACACATTGCTTTCTTACCAGCTGCAAGGAATACATCATGGAGAAAGTCTTTGCTGTTAAAAGCATCGGATAATAAAATACCTATATGCTTTGCCTGTCCACATTCTGGAAAGCATACAAACATGATGAAAGGTGCTTTGAAATCCGTGAGTGAAAGACCATTTTAGATTGCACAGGGACTGCTGTGCAAAGCCCTGCCTTAGTGGTCGAGAACTTCCTCCTGTTCCCATGTTTCGCTGGTCTGAGGGCAGAGAGAGAAACCGACCCCCCACCCCCAGCACCCGCACACAGGTGGCTGTATTCTGCTCCGCTGGAAGGGCTGAGCTGTGCTGCCTGATATGAAACGAAGTCAGAGAGTTTCCTGAATATAGGACGTTATTCACCCTCAATCCTGAGATCACCAGGGGAGCCGGTAAAATCACTTGAACGGCAGGAAGATAGGCAGAAGCTGGTTGGAGAGTGGAAGCCGGAAGCAGAACGAGTAGCTTAGAACCTTCTGTTTTCCCCGTGAGGTCCTGTTCTCTGTTCTCATCTCACTTTAGGAGCTCAGTCAGAACGAATAATAAGTCCATTCCCACTTGGGAAGACTGCCTAGGCACTGCTAAGTTTGCCTGGAAACCAAGAGCGGCGTTTCAATGCGCCTTACTTTAGAGTCACAGTCTTTGAACTTGAAGGAGGAGAGATTCTCTTAAATCTTAAATTTCTAAAATCTCTTATTATTTTGCAAAAAGCATGGCTTCCATGCCTTACCTTTCTTCCTTTCTTCTTCTTCTTTTTTTTTTTTTTTCTTTTGAGGTTTTATTTATTTATTTGACAGGCAGAGATCACAATAGGCAGAGAGGCAGGCAGAGAGAGAGGGGGAAGCAGGTTCCCTGCTAAGCAGAGAGCCCGATGCGGGGCTCCATCCCAGGACCCTGGGATCATGACCTGAGCTGAAGGCAGAGACTTTAACCCAGGTGCCCCCATACCTTACCTTTCAAATGAATCATAGGATCCGAACCCTTCCCAGTGCTTACCTCCCAACAGAATTTACCCAAATGGGTATTTCTTATTAAGGTGCTCAAAACCCACCGAGCAGCTTGCTCAAGCTGCTAAGATCATCGGGACCGCAGCCTCACTGATCCTGCTCCCAGGACAGCGGGGAGAGTCTATAGTGTAGGTAGATAGGAGGCCACCCCGGGACCCCACTAGCTGAGTCACCTCTTCTGACCCAAGCCGATTCTTCCTCGTGAGGCCACAGATTGGTAACTGCATTTGCAACCCGGCAGCTCGGGGGACAGAACCCGCCATCGTTACTTTGCCAGCCCATTTGGGAGGACTTCCAAGTCATCTTTATTAGTGCTGTCCTTTCTGGTGGCTCCTCAGGGTTGTAATTGAAATAAACGAGGCGTGCCGTTGTTACATTACATTTCTGATTCCTTCGAAGTGGAGGGAGACTGATGAAGTCAGAAGAAACAGTTTGCTCAGGTCTTCTTAAATGCCTACAATAAGTGGGCAGGGATGGGGGGGTGAGCTGGCGGGGAGGAGAAGCGGGGGAGGGGGCAACAGAGGCGCAATCTGCATTTCCTCATATTCTCAATTAATTCAGCCTAAAAGTATCACTCTTATTCAGCAGCAGTTAAAATAGGCTGTGATGAGAGCATGACAATTTCCAGCTAAACTAGAGGATAATTAGAAATGCCCTGTAGCAGGCAACTCAGCGCTTCAATTTATTTGCTGTTTATTACCGAGTCCCTGCCCCTTGGGTGTAGTGACTGGAAAACCACGCCGGCAGCTTCCCTGGGTTTGATTTAGTGCCGTAAATGGTGCTCAGAGAGTAGATTAAGCTGGAATGTGATCAAACCTTATTTGCAATCCGATTATACAAACTGCTCCTCGCACTGACCAGATTGAAGTAATTTCCCTATAGAAACGTTACACTCACTTTGGTGTAAAAATGATTAACATTCCCTGACTGTAGGTCAGCCTTTCACTTCTACTGTAATTCTTTATCAGGCAACATGCCCATCTTTCTCTTAGGTTTGTCGCGTTCATGTACTGAGGGGTATTTAACCAAGGCACAGCATCTCGGCCAATTTAAAAAAAAAATTATAAGTCAGCGCTCGGGCTTAGGGTGATGAATGATTGATTACAATTAACAAACCCTCGGGAAGGAGTGGATTAATAGTGTATTTTCTTTCGGTTTGATTGTTGAACATTATCGACATACTTAATGATCTAACAGAGAACGCTCATGGACCTCCGGAGAGATCTCCGTATCCTTCTGGAAAAGGCTATCGAGATTGTTGGAGGCGAGGGGTCCACGGGCAGGGAATTAACTGCAAATGGGTGTGATTTGGGGACCCGAAATAATCTGAGCCCCCCCCTTCAAAAAGTATTGAAACACCAATGGCTACTACTAATCCTTCCTCTTTTAAGAAATCACCCACATAGGGCGTCTGGGTCCCCAGGAGTCTCCCTGCCCCCGCCCCCAACCCTCTGGATGTGAATACAGTTTTCAGACAATTAGCCTCTGGTAATGAAATGCAACCAACTCCATGCCGAACCCTGAATGCAAACCGTAGGCTCCTCACATATTTCTGTGACAATCAAAGAAAATACTTGAGTCTGAAATTCATTATCATAGCCTAACTCCCATACCCGCAATAACATGTTTTGTTGTACAACATATTTAAGCTGATTTTCTTCAGACATTTTCTGCCTTAACCCTGTAATAACCATACACCCTATAAATATGTTCTTGGGCTTCAGCTCGATAATTGAAAAATGCCAGGACAGCAGAGGTTAACTATCTTGGAGAGTATTTCTGAGTGATTTAAAAAGATGCAGATGGCATTAAACGAAGGGGCCACACTTAGATAAATTGTTTGTAGAGCATTTTTGGGTGAAATGTAAGTGGTGTATCAATTATATTCGAAGGCTGTGTAGATTGGACGAGAAAATGGTTTTATTGTTTTGTTTTGTTTTGTATTTTGTCCCTTCCGCAAAAGACTATTTCTCAAAGTCAGGAATCTTTGCGGTAGCAGAATCATTGTAATTTTTAACAGTGTTGCTAATTTTCTTTGCAATTTGCAATCCATAGACTGAGTGGGAAATAAAGTCAGACAGCTGGGCCCAAAGCTTCAGAAGCTGGGTTGTACATTCTTCTCTTTCTAGGAATCAGAGAACATTTTGAAGGCGGAAGGTATAATGCCATATGACAGAACTTGACCTTTCCCACGTAGTGTGTATGTGCATGGGTGAACATAACAGGCAGACTTTATAGTAACCGTCGGGAGTCAGCAAATCAATAACAAGGAACGCCTTCTTGATTTCCTGTCTCCATTTTATAGCAATGGTCCATTAATGACTTAGAAATTCATTAATGATTCAGAAATTAGGTCTACTAAAAGGTATTCTAAAGCTTATTCTTCATTTTATTTGATACAAAGTCTGAGAAATCACCTGAAAATTAAAAACCTACTTGAAGAACATATTCGCCCACCACTGATGAAATAAATTCTGCCTGTGGGTTTTAAACAGAACAGCAACGGCAAGTAAACAAAGAGCTGTAACATCAAACAAACTTCTGGTCTAACTTCTCTGTCCTTCTGCTCTTGGGGTCTGACACACAGGTCATGCAGGAGACGACGGGGCACACCCGAGCAGCTACTGTTGCAAACCCTTGCTGCAAATACACCCGGACATCCAAACTTCAGCCGCCTCAGGTGGGCAAAGCAGCAAGCTGTCTTCTCCAGCGGTCGTTGCTATGAATCCGGACTGTCGTGAACATAGTCCTATGGCAAGAGAGACAGTAGAGCAGCAGAGCTGGGAGTTTAGAGCAGTCCTCTGTGTGATGCTGCAAGAGAAGTCGTCTTTGGAGGAGAAACAAGGAAGCTAGTCTGCCTGGTGAGCCAGTGTCCACTGAGTTCGTGGTGCTTGGTCACCTCTAAGTTGGTCCTGACCGGAGCTTGGAGGGATGAGGCTCGAGGCAGCCATCCTGCCCGGAAACAAGGAGCCCTTACCCCCAGGTAGCCTGGGATGGAGATGAGCAGCTGTACAGAGAACCAACAAATGCGCTCAGAGAGCTAGAAGAACTTCTCTTCCCCGTTCTTGTCTCACCAGGAACCTTCTCGATCGCTTTCTGTCAATGACCAAGTTCTCTTTTTGTGACACTTTTCATGCCCGTTAACTTTTCCTAATGTGAAGTTTTCAGAATAATAATTTGTTAAGACTGGGGAAGAAAGTCATGCATATCAAGGAAAATCCAGGGGTTGTCATTCCTAAGACCTCACCTCACGGCCACTCTGAATAGCTCTAACGTTTTCTGGACGTTCATTCTTTCATTATCGCACCTTGAGGGAAAATGTAAGGTGGGCACAAAATGTGAGATTTACCTCAAATGTGACAGCTCGGAAACCATCTTCTGAGTAATGCTTTGTTGGCACAAATAAAATATTTTCACATTGAGTATAAAGGGCAGGGTCTGTTTCTACTTCTGCCCCATGTCCCAGAGGTCTTCCTGTTTCATGTTACGCATTTTTTACAAAGCATGCTGACTGGCTAATTTTGTAGTGCCGTGTCTAAAATAAGTAGCATATGTATTATTTCCAACCTATAAAGTCCAGCATTCAAATATCATAAAAATCACTGATTTGGGAAACATACATATTAACCGTGTTTAGTTTCTGATTTTTCATACTGTCCCACTGAGAAAACAGATCAGAGCGCATGCCCATCGAAGTGACTCAGACATTGCTGTTGGAAGATGGCTTCTCATAACTAAATCTTTAATAATAATTACTGAGCAAAGAGAGGGATTATTTTGAAAATACACAAAGTTGGGAGCCATCTTATATGTATTATAAAATGAGTCTTAGACCCTACCATGTTTGCCCTGCAGTGGTACTCTGATATATAATGATCAAAATGATTTTCGAGTGATTGCTTTCACTTTTCCAAACACCACTCCCGTCTGCCTGCCATCGAACTTGACAGTGCAACCGCATATTCTGAACACAACCATTCACAGGGTTCCTCGCCCGTTGGGAAAAGCACACAGAACGTGCACTCTGCTCAACACCGTTAGAAGCCTTAGACCTGTGACTTTTTTTTTTTTTTTTTTTGCAAATGATTCTCCTTTCTCTTCGGTGGCTGCTGACATTAGAACAAGTATAAATTGTTTTTTTGAAGTCGTCTCCAATTACGCAAGACATTTAACTTTTTATTTCTAGTGCCAATCATCCCTGAATAGAAGTAGACAGATTTGTTATAAAAAAGAAAGGTGGCTTTCCAGAAAAAATCAAAACAAAAATGGAGAAAGAGAAAAGACTTGTTCTTTCTGTCTCTGTCTCTGTCTCTCTTTCCCTCCTCCTCTTCTTCTTTTTCTCTGTGTCCCTCCGTCTGGACCTCTCTGGATGTGTGTTAAGTCGGCTATCCATAATACAAAACGTGGTCAAACAGCAGATGACCGTCACAAAGAAGAATAGGAAGAGCCAGGCAAATTGTTTAGTGTTCAAGTCTTGGGAAGTGTTAAGTCAAGGTCCGTTGCGTAGTTTCGGCGGAGCTGTTTCCACACACACCGTGGAGCCTGCTGGCCGGAGTCAGCGGGATGTTCTGTGGATGAACTACAGAACTGGCCCATAAATTTGAGCCCACATTTTCTGACTTCCCTGCCCCTTATTTGTGACGATGGCTATCCAAACTAGCACTGTGGGTGTCTTTTCTTAAAAGCAACAGAAGTTGGGGGCACCTGGGTGGCTCCGTTGGTTAAGCATCGACTCTTGATTTCTGGTTCCGATCTCAGGGTCGTGAGTTCAAGCCCTCGTTGGGCTCCATGCTGGGTGTGGAGCCTACAACAACAACAACAACAACAACAACAACAACAACAACAACAGAAGAGGGGTTGTGTCATGTGGAAATCTGCATCACGGTATCATTAAATGTGACACCAAACAACTCAAGTCACACTCCTTTCTTCCAGGATGGAAGTGAGTTCACCCAGCCTTTGTTCCACGTCTGACCTGGGTGTGTGACGCTCAGCTTGAACTGGAGATTTTTCGATCTGGTTCTTGCTTTGCCACGTCTCCAGTTCCTTGTCTGTTCTGCTATGGGTTTAGCACTCTGTGGTGCGTGTGCCGATGTGAGGGGTGCGTCTGTGTGTTTAGCTCTAATTCTGGGGCTCTTTTCGAGTATTTCTGCAACCATCACCCATGAGTCCTGTAGGGGAACCGAAGAGATGGCTCTGAGTGATGACACGGCTAGCCCGAACTCTTGTCTGGATGAAAATTCAGTGTCCCTTCGTGGGTTTCACGGCGGCTGGAAAGACACCACGTCTGAAACTGCTGCATCTGTGACAGGTTCCTGCTTCGGTTTTGTAGGGACGTTGGTCATAATTTCACCAATGGGGAAACTGAGCGGTAAAAAATCCCTGCCAGGAATCAAATCCAGACATCATCCTGATCTGTTCTGTTTGTTTAATGAACCCTCTCCAGTCACCGGGAGATTTCAGGACTTCCTGATGCTGTCACTAATGGGCTCGTTTGGCAAGCTGGGACAAAATTCAATTTTGGAAGTGAGGTGCTAGGCATCAGATGATGGGACACACACAGCATTCCACTGAAAAATTAAGGGCTGACTTTTTAATAAGCACAGTGCCATCGCTTTTGGAATCTGCCTTGCATATGCAGCTTTATGGGGCATTTGTCGGGCAGAGGCACAAGGATTGCAAACTCTATTTCATTTTCAATGAGGTTAGAGTGATCTGATGCTAATGGGAGGCAAGGCACGGGTCTCCTCCCTACCTAGACTGCCTTTTGGGGACTGCAGGGACCTTGCCACCCTCCCCCCCGCTGGTGTTTTGTGTCTCTGCAGGGGTCTCCTCTCCAGGGGCAGCGGCAAAGGGAAGCTGCCGTGAAGACAATGCAGGTGGGGAAATGCATTCCTCCCCCCACCTTCGGAACAGCCCTGGGCTGGCTCCAGCGACCCAGGGGCTGCAAACAGTCTTCCCAGTCGCAGCTGCCGCTGAAGTGGACAGTCTGGGACTTGTCCTCCACGTTAACTGCCAGGACAGCCAGCCCACGGCTGCCCAGCAACGCGGAGCTGCAGGAGGACGAAAACATCTCACCCCAGCAACATTTCTGCAGAGCGCTTACATAACTCCTTCCTGCCAGGGGCTTCCTCAGGCCACCGCGACAACAGTGCCCCAGCCCCTGAATGGCCTGGCCAGGGGACACGTGTGCCCGGGCCCCCAGGCTCGCATCGCATCCATCAGCCCCCGTCCTGCAAAGCGGTCCAAATGCTACAGAGAGCGGAAAAGCCACTGAATGTACTGGGGACCCACCTTCTTCCTTGTAGTCAGAACAGCTCGGCTGGGCTCTTTGGGTTCATCAGCGCAAGCACACTCTTACTTTTCAGAAGGGAAAAGCAGACCCTGCTCACCAACAGGGTCAGAAGGCACAACACTGGTTTGTGGCCCTTTGGCATCCAAGACTTCCTATCCTCATGATTTGTGTATTTATTTATTTATTTTTTTCCTGGAGGAAAAGCCTGGAAATTTAACTCAGAGTATTTCTCTACCTGTAGACTCAACATCGCGAGAACACCTACTTCTTCATCACCTAGGGCAGCGCTAATTTTTCAGGAAGAATTTTAATACCTCCCCAAATGCTGGAGACTGTACCAGAGGCTGAACCCGCAGCTCTCACCAAGGCAGGCCCTCCCTGGGCACCCGCCCTGTAAGAGCGAGTCCAGAAATCATTACTGAACCAATGAATACAGATTACTTTTTTTTTTTTTTTAACTTGCCCGCAGTGTCTGCAAACTACCCTATTTCAGTATCAGCAGACCCGTCAGCAAAATAAGAGCCAAACAAAACTTGAAGTGGAAAATATTTAAAATCCATGGGCTTCATCCAACTTGTCCTTCATTGTTTTTTTTTAATGTATTAAAAAATTTTTTTTAAAGATTTTAAAAATTTATTTGACACACACAGAGAGAGGGGTCACAAGTAGGCAGAGAGGCAGGCAGAGAGAGATGGGGGAAGCAGGTTCCCTGATGTGGGGCTCGATCCCAGGACCCTGAGACCATGACCTGAGCCAAAGGCAGAGGCTTTAACCCACTGAGCCACGCAGGTGCCCCCCTTCATTGTTTTTAGAAACGGACATTAATGGGCTAGGCTATGTAACAGAAGACTGCTTTAGCTTGTTTTTTAAATGTGTATTACTGACCTTGATTTTTTTTTTTCTTTTTTAGAATTATATTGTTTTTCATCTACTCCGGCCTTCCTCTGCCATGATGTTGGCCCAGAAGGGAGATCAGTGGTAACTCAGAAGCTTCCTGGCCGGCGGGCAAAGGCAGCCTGAGATGAAGAATAAAAATGAAATGTGGGCGGACGGGAACGCTGGCGTCCCTTGTTGCATTCAGCAATGGTCCTCAATTTCGTTCAGGAGTGTCCACCTGCTCATGACTATGTCCGGGGCAAATGGGGTGCCCGAGTGTGTCCATAGGGTCAAGCCCAGAGTCCCTTGGTCTTCCTTTGTGCAGCCTATCTCTTCCACCAAGAGCTGGGACGCGAATGGCCAGAGCCGGGTGGGCCGGGCTGTGGGCAGGAAACGCGGAACAGGGAGTGGACCGTATTTGTATGTTTGCGTCATAGGATAAAGGTGCTGCCGGGCTTCGGACACAAGACGTGTATCTCTATTGGATGGGGTTGGGAACATAAAACAGAAGAGCAGAGGCACCCTACAATCCTATAAACTAGCCAGGGACCCAGCCCTGCCGGGCTTGAACAGATCCCAAAGGCTTCTGGCTAATTCACTTGCATTAAACACAAAGATGATGGATTCTGCTTTTTCATACTCAGCATTTAAGAGTGTATTTCAGGATTATTTCTTCTTTACTCGATGGACTTAAAATGGATATCTGGGGGTGCCTGGGTGGCTCAGTGGGTTAAAGCCTCTGCTTTCAGCTCAGGTCATGATCCGGAGGTCCTGGGATTGAGCCCCACATGGGGCTCTCTGCTCAGCGGGGAGCCTGCTTCCCACTCTCTCTGTTTCTGCCCGCCTCTCTGCCTACTTGTGATCTCTGTCTGTCAAATTAAAAAAAAAAAAATCTTAAAAAAAAAATCGATATCTGGAATCGGCCCACAGAACATCATTAAGGAGACTTCTGTCCTACGTAGTTTTCCCAAGGGTTTTCCAGTTAGTTCCTGGTGCCCCTACAGGGTCTGTCGCCGCTCCAGGAGGAGTTGCCTGTCCTTCCTCATGCTGAGTGACAGCTAGCTAAGCTGCGACAATCCCTTGTGTTAACGGTGAAGGTAGTGGTGATGAGTAAGTGCTACCTCCTCCATCTGGCTAGCCCGCTTACCCCTGGAGAAGGCTCTCTGGAGCCAACCCTCTCACTAGAAACCATTAATGGGGGTTATTTCTGGAACTGTGACTGGATGCCCTTCTCAGTCTTCAAATCACACCCCAAAGATAGCTGCAAACTCTTCAGGGCATAGGAGTAACCCTGTATCTAGCAAACGAATCACTCCAATGATGGTAGACAACAGGCATGTGTATACATGTGTTTCTTGAGAAGATAACAACTGACAAATTTTTATGTTTAAACTCTGGCTTGTGAAGTATTCCTGTTCTCCAAGGCTTTGGTGGGATTGCTGTTGCTTGTGGAACTGGGAAGAGAACTTTCTGGGCCTCCCACCATGTACCTATGCAACGTTCAAGGCTTCAACGTCACCGTCCTTCTATAGGCGTGGTGGTTGGAAGAAAAGAGCCATTTCCTGCAGGAAAATGGGGCAGAAGAAGAAGCACTAACCACTGTTTTCTGGGACTTGCTCACTTCCCCAATCTGTTCTTCTATTCAACACCCAGGATGAAAGCATTTTGGGGGCTCCACATAGGATGAGACCACATGATGCATTTATCACAGAGCTCTGGAGTGGGCGGTTAGGGAAGCAGCAGCCCTTCCTCTCCAACCACAAGCACACCAGAGCCCACTTCTCACTGTCATGTAGGCTGTTACAGCCTTGATTGCCCTGTACCCTTTTCCATAAAGCTTAATACATTGGCTAGACAGTCCCAGGGGGAAGGACTCTAAAAAGCGGGTTTGTGAGCTTTGCCATTAGGAGTGTATTCTACAGGTAAGTTACTTGGGAAACTGCCAACTCCTCTTGAGGCTTGTTTTATACATTTCTGAGAAGAAACAGTTGTCCATATTCTCTCCAACAGAAATGCAAAAGCAAATGGTCTTATCTTACAAAGAGAGACTTCTATGGGCAAGTAAATTGCACACTGCAATTTGGGGTACTGTTTTCTTGTATTTCTGCAAATTCTCTGAGTTCTCAGATAAATTGCAGAACCCTGAAATTATGGGCAAACAGAAAATTGCATGAATCAACTTTTCCCTGTAAGGTGAATTTTAAAATATCCATCACAATCTTAGCAAGCCAGGTGAAAACCTCTTGTGAACTACTTAAGAGACTCATTGTAGTCCTTCAAAGAGATGCTGGTGGTCACTGTCCAGGCATAAAGAATAGTTTAATTAAGGATTAAAATGGTCTTCTCCCTGGAATTACAGCTTTCATGCAAATATGAGCCCCTCCTTCCATTTTATCCTTGCTGGGTTGTAATTCTGACCAAAATATCCTTTATGAGAACATCATATAATAATGCTTCAATCATTTCTAAAACATCAAAAAAGTTTAAAATTATCATCATATTCTGACCCTAGCATTCAGGTTCTACAAATACACACAGAAAAGCACAGAGATCTTGAGTGTCCAGCTTGATGGATTTGTACAAAGTGAAAACACCCAAGTAACCATTAGATAAAACAAATAGAGTATTACTAGAATCTCATGTCCTCTCAGTCATTACTTGCCCAAAGCACCCACTACTCTGGCTACTACCACCAAAATACATTGGTTTTGCACAATTTTGAACTTAATGTAAATGGAATCATACAAGATATCCTTTTTTTTGTTTGACTTTTTTTTCCCTCAGCCCTAAGTTTGTGAGATTCATTCATATCATGCTATGTAGCTGTGGTTTATTTTCACTAATTGTACTAATAAACCACAACTTATTCATGCATTTTACTGTTGATGAAAGCTTGGCTTATTTCCAATTTGAGTTTATTTTTGACTTTAGGAATTGTGTTGCATGCCCCTTACATAGCTTTCTTTCTGTATACTCATGTGCACATTTCTGTTACGCATATCCCTAGGCATGGGATTGCTGGATCATAGATTGTGTGTACAACCAGCTTTAGGAGTTACAATCTAACAATTTCCTGAAGTATTATAACAATTTACATTTTCTCCCAGAAGTGCATGAGAGTTCCAGTTGCTCCACATTCCAAATTCTCAGTTTCAAGACAGTTTGTCATTCTGGGGAGATACATAGAGTATCATGCTGCGTTTTAATTTTTATTTCCTTGATGAATAATGAGATTGAGCACTGAGATGCTTATTTTAGCCATGTGGCTCTCTTTATTTTGTGTAATGCTTACAGAATTCTTTTGTCCATATTGTAGAAACTTGACTTGCCTTTTCCTCACAGATTTGCAAGAGCTCTCTGTATATTCTGAATATAAGTCTTCTGTCAAATATATGAACTGGGAATGTTTCCTCTCCATTCTTAGAATTGGTGTCTTCAGATAAACAATAGTTCTTAATTTCAACAAGGTCCAAATTATTAATATTTTTAATGTTTCATTTAAGAAATTTATACCTTGGGGTGCCTGGGTGGCTCAGTTGGTTGAGCATCTGAGACTCTTGATTTTGGCTTAGGTCATGATTCTAGGGTTTGAGATGAAGCCCTACACAGGGCTCAGCATTTGGTATGGAGCCCGCTTGGGATTCTCTCTCTCTCCCTCTCTCCCCTGCTTGTGTATTCTTTCTAAAATACATACATACATACGTACATAAATAACCTGTACCTTTCCAAAATCAAGAAACTTCTAGGCTAGTTTCTAGCAATTTTTAAGTTTTATTTTCTTTCCTCATTTGTATCTAAAGTCATCCAGAGTGGACTTCGTGTGTATAGTGTGAGGTTGCTGTCAAGAGTTCATTTTTCCGTGCAGCTCTTCAGTCAACTTGAATGCTGCTTACCCTTGGCTTCTTTGCTTTATGGCTTTCCTTCCCACCTTGTCCACTTCCCAGTCACTCCTATTTTGAACTCTTTCCTTTCTGCCTTTCTTTAAAACTGCCTGGAAGAGGCTCTGCCAGTCACTGGCCATGTGTTAGCCCATCATTTGCACAGATTTTTTTTTAAATTTTAAAGATTTTATTTATTTATTTGACAGAGAGAGATCACAAGTAGGCAGAGAGGCAGGCAGAGGGAGAGAGAGAGAGAGAGAGGGAAGCAGGCTCCCCGCTGAGCAGAGAGCCCGATATGGGACTCGATCCCAGGACCCTGAGATCATGACCTGAGCCGAAGGCAGCAGCTTTAACCCACTGAGCCACCCAGGTGCCCCTGCACAGATTTTTGTTACCAGGTGGAAAATGCTTCCATAGCTGTCACAAACGAACCACAGAAATGTAAGAGGTTAACATCGGAGGAAGCTGGGTGAGGGGTGGGTGGGAATTCTTTGTATTCTTTCTGCAACTTTTCTGTAAATCTAGGACTATTCTAAAACTAAAGATTGGTTTAAAAAGTTCTGCCTCTAAAAGAGGTCATGTGAGGGGTACCTGGGTGGCTCAGTCAGTTGGGCATCTGCCTTTAGCTCAGGTCGTGATCCCAGGGTTCTGGGATTGAGTCCCACATCTAGCTCCTTGCTCAGCAGGGAGCCTGCTTCACCCTCTCCCTCTGCCTACTGCTCCTCCTGCTTGTATTCTCTCTGTGTCCAATAAACAAATAAAATCTTAAAAAAAAAAAAAAAAAGGTCACAAGAATTGAGCCATCATCTGGGTACAAATTTGTCTGTGGTTTTTGTGCTTGTTCCTCAATAAAAAGACTTGAAGTTAAAGTTGGATAGTCATCTATTTTTAAGGTTCTTTTCTTCCCCAATGAAGGATGCTCGTTCACAGAAGTTGCAAGCAAAGAACAAGTGTTTGACTGCCCCATACAGGAAATGATGATCAGATCTTAAGATGGGGTATGAAATTAAAGCCTTGGACTTGTGGGATCATTGGTTTGGGGCAATGTTCCCGCTGCATCGCATAATCACCATCGTGATCTCCATTCAGCTGCTGCGATTAAGAAACCCTGTGGGGATGATAACAGTAACACAGAGCTGGCTTCTCCCCACAGTGATCCTGAGATAGAGGTCTATTTGAGCCACGGCCCACAGCTTCCTTACCAAAATATAACTCAATCCAGATAGATCTGATTATGCTCAGGTTCCTGATACAGCTGCTATCTCCAGTAATTAATTAGGATTTCATGAAACAGTATAATAATTATTGAGTCCTTATATTGTCATAAGCATTGGTCTACTTCTTAAGTGTCCAATCACAGAGCATGCCAAGGATGGCCAAGATACAGGCTCTCTGAGGACAACTACATTGTAATGCTCTTTTGCTCCCTAAGTACCTAGGATGTACCGTGTCATAAAAACAAGTCAGCAGGGAGGCATCCATGCTATGGGGATGGCTGTGCCTTGCAGTGGGAACAGCAGGAGCTTTGGAGTTAGTATGGAATTCTAGTATGGATTTGGAGTATCTGGATTCTAGTCCTGGCTCTTACATTTATTTGACCTGGGGAACTTACTTAAACCTTCAGAGTCTTAGTTGTCCAATCTGGAAATGAGGGTCCTAACATCTTCTTGGGACTACCATTGCCTGGACTGGAGAGTGGATGTGATATGCCAGGTGCCTCATAGCCTTTCAGGAAATGCTTCCTTAAGATGATTTCCTGGTAGACCATGAACTGTGTTAGGAGTTTATGTACCTGATGAAAACATAACTGTAAAACAACAACAACAACAACAATGTCTTCTTCAGGGGTTTCCAATGGAGGTGGCAAAGGCGGTTGTGCAGAAGAATAATGACCATTCTGTGAACTCAGTAGAGAAAGCAGCTAGCTCTGAGTGGCTTCCCAGTGCCACCTTGAATTAAGTCACTGTCATTATGGTGGGCATGACTGAAGGTGAAATATAGTAGAGCATTATCACCCATAGGAAGTGAACATGAATTCAGTCATCTGAGCAAAGAGTTGCCATCATAGACTTGTGGCCCGGGGACAATGGGCCCAAGATGGGTGTCTGGTCTAAATTCATGTCTAAACTTCACCCCAAAAGATGTGTCCCCAAACAGACACCGTCCCCTGCCGCTGCCTGTCAGGCACTGAGAGGAAAGAGAATGAGGGAAAGGGTGTGTGTGTGTGTGTGATAGTTATTCTTTCATTCCTTCAACAAATATGTATCAGGCTCCTTTCATGCGTCTGGTACTGAGTTAGACAATGGGCATTCACTTGTGATCAATACACTGATCAGGCCAGACAATGTCTCTTCTACTGTTAATAAATACACAGGCAGTAAGAAGTGCTATGAAAATTGCCTAAGATGAACTGTGCCTGGCTTAAAGATTTTCTGATATCGCTCACACTGCATAACTGAAAGGATACTGAGCGAATATTGATGGAGTATCTCCCAGTCATGAATCGAGAATGAATGGGCGTGGATAATGGCGCCCACTGAATAGATTGGTTGAACCCCCTGAATGAATGGGCCTTCCCAGAAGGCTGTGGAATTTGATGGAAACTGAAATGGACCGAGAGTCCAAAAGGATATTTAACATGCTGCCCATTTGCCATATTAGAGCCAGGTTTCCAAAGCTAAAGCACCAGGAATGGTCGAATAAATCATTCAGATTACTTTACCTTCTCTCGGCACTCTGCTCTTCTCTCTCGTGCCCTCTTTCCTCCTGATCCACAATCACTTTTGCTTAAATTGCTTAGAAAAACAACCTAACTTTTCCATTTCCTTTGACTACAGAAGTGTGGTCCATCAGACTTAACCAGTTTCTAGAACAATTTCTTTTGTCTGTTCAGTCAACAAATGTTGGCTAATCAGGCTCCACTAGCAGCTAAACTCTGGGTTGAGGCAGCTAAACTCTGGGTTGAGGTCTGGGGTCGTAATCAAACTTTAAGCTAATTATACTGTTTTTTTTTAATATGGAAAAAAGATATTATTCTATAAAAGTTATTTCTGATAAATTATTAGCCACTAGTTGCAGGAAATCACTCCAAATTTTGTTACAGTAGTATTTTTACAGACACCCATAAGAATGCAGAAGCAACATGTCTTTTCTCAAATTGTCACTGATATATTATTTTGCTCCTTTAGAATATCACCTAGCTTTCTGTAGCAGTTTGATGATAGAGATTTCCATAAGCATTTAAAAAGCCATGGGTAAGAATTTTGGATATGCGCAATTTAGTTATTAAAAGAAAGAGATCTGGCTTCTAGTCTTTATGCAAACTCAACCTCAGTCCCCATGTTACAATGACCAAGTCCTTTCATAACCACAAAATTCTATTATCTCTAATACATAGCAACTTGCTAAAAATGAAGTTGAGTCACATAGAATAAAAACTGAGAGAGCTCTTCAAACCCATAGGAAAAAGGAAGAAAATCATGTTTGCAATAAATCAATTTAAGAAGTCTAACACAGTCCAACAGTTATAAAAAATTCACTTATGATTCTTATGTATTTATAAATATATCATCATATTTTGTTATTATAAATACAGATTGTGTATTATATTATCATTATAAAATTGCATAGAAATATTCCTTAGAGCCCTGTTACATTTGTGATAGGAATAATTCTTTTAAATGAAGACTTTGCCTAGCAAACTATTTAAAAAGTGTAAAGAACTTCATTTAACAAGAAGAAACTCCAGGCAATGAGAATGTGTACATAAAAACTGAGATCAATTGTTTTCTCATCACATAACATTTCACTGGTTTCATTTCAAATGCCTAATGCTATTATGAGTCACCAAGGCAAATATTCTTTTACTGCAATATCTGCATAATGACACTCTTAATTATCTTCCTACCAATGACTTATAATTGTTGGTTTCCTTCCAGTATTTTCTAGCCCATTTTGGTCTCAACTTTTTAAATTTCATAGATTGTATTTCTCCAGGAAATATAAGAAGCAAAAGTTCACATTTTTTAAACCACCTAGGTAAGATGGATTCTTACAGCCATTTTCTCTAAATTCCCATTCAAACTCCCTAATCCAATGATAGCGTTAGAAGCATCTGTCCAGTTACAAGTGTGTATCTGCCTTATGTGTTTAAAGTGTGTAAAACACAGACTCATCAGACATCTCAAACTGCTCCACTTTAGGTAAACTTAGAATATCTTGTGTCAAGTAGTAATTTTTTATTCAAAGAACTCCAGGTCCCACAAGTCTTGTTAAAATCAGTGTGGCCACATTCTAAGAGCTCTTCAGCAAAAGAAAGTGGAGAACGGTTCTCTATTTCTGCGCATCATGAAACAGGAAGAAATGCCCTTGAGATTTAGATTTTAAGCAATAGATAAAGAATTTCTCCAGCATGTCAGGAATGAGTTAACTAATGTCTACTTATTTTAATGCAATGGAGAGAGCAACAGGGATGAGACACCGTACAGTGATTTTGTTGTGACTTACGTATGTGTTTGAGGGAAGGATTGGAGGACACGGGGTGGGAAACGAGTTGGGGGAGGGTCCTATTTCCCATGACAAGATGCATGGGAAGAAGGTTCTGGAAGGTGTGCACCTGATGCCAAGAAATACATATTCATTGCTTTCTATTCTCAAGGAGCTTCAGGGGTGCCGTCACGAAGACGTCCCCCAGGAGGCTGCGGAGGGGACAACCAGGCTAGCTGGGCTGGGGTTCTCTGTCTGGCTGCCAAGCCTCTCCTATCTTTGGGGTTTGTTGGGAATGAGAATCAGGCGGCAGGCTGCTGGAAGAAGTGGGGTCCTCTTTCACCTGGGCCAGACCTTGCGGAGAATTAGGGAGTGGGAAGGCCCCCTTCACTGGTTCTCTCCTTGCAGGTCTCAAAGATATGTAAATGGTCACACTTTTAATTAAATCTTACCTGAAAAAGGAAGCTGACTCCTCTGTTTCTGCCTTAGCAAATTACTCCCAGCCCAGCTCCCTCACGCTTTCGTCCTTAACAAGTTTCCCAGGATACGCACTCATACCTGTTTGATGGGAGCGCACCTGTTCACCTATCTGTTTGCTCGAATCACTGTGAGACCCTTGAGGCCAGAGATGATCTTTCTATTGTAATAGACAGTTGAGGACATTTGTGTGTGCGTGCACATATATCACACGAAGTCATTAGGACTCTGCAAACAATTTTTCTTGTCTGGGATGATGATGATGATGATGGTATAAATAATAAATGTTAACATATACTTATTACTTTCTATGAACTAAGCACTGGGTGAGTAGTTTATAAATATCTCATTTTTCTCCACTGCTATTGTTCTTATCTTATTTTTATTGGTTTGTTTATTTTTAGATTTATTTATTTGAGAGAAAGCAAGAGTACACAAGTGGAGGGAGGAGGAGGCGGAGAGGGAGCAGGAAGAAACAGACTCTCTGATGAGCACAGAGCCGCTCTTGAGGCTGGATCTCGGGACCCTGAGACCATGACCTGAGCTGACACCAAGAGTCCAGCGGTTCTCAACCCACTGAGCCAGCCAGGTGCCCCATGTTCTTATTTTAGAAATGTGGACACTAGCAGAGGGGAAGGCATCTCCCCGAGGTCATGCTCCTGCACCCGCGAGCCAAGATTCACAGGGGCTCAGTCACAGCGAGGTGGGAGCTTTCCTCTACAGCCTCTCTGTAATTTCTCAAGTTCCCCCAGCAGCTTCCGCCTCCCATGAGGGTCTCACAAAGCCACATGCAGATGCTTAGTCGTAGAGGGCCCTTTAGGGGGGACACCTGTGAGGGAGGGCAAGACCCTGGGATCATCCCCACTCCCTCCCATGGACTCTCTCTGACCAGCAGCTCGGTCGCCTGGATGCCTAGGTGGGGGTGTCTTTTATCTTCCCCTGTTTCCAGAGGCCTCCTAGGCAAGTTAAGGGGGATTATTCCAAAAATGTAACAAAATGTGTTTAGGTGAGAAATTAAAAAAAAAAAAAATTGGAGCTAGGAATAAGGCTAATATGAAAACGCTTATTTTAAAATGCTGTGCACTCTCTAATGGGGACCCTAAATTTGGCTCTAATCCTGACTGGGGATGTAACTCACAGTGTCTATAGCAAAAACCATCCATTTTGGATACTAAGACCAGGTAGAAACAATTCTACCTAGGAAAGCTGTTTCCTGTGCAGTGTAATACACGATATCTTCACCGATATCCTCACAATAGGGACAGCGTGAACCTCATCACGATCTTTTATTTGGTGATCAACTATAAGGTCATTTTCTATGGGTCACAGTTCTGCCAAGAAAGTGGCAGCACCAAGATTCCTGTTAGAAAGAGGGGAATGGAATGGGTTCTAACACCCTGAAAACAAACAACGGCCCTTACATTTCTGCTCCCTCCAGCCACATCTTGCTCAGGAACTCACCAGGACGCTTGGCCCACAGAGGCGGTGGGCGTACCCCTCCCTGCCACCCACGGGGGGTGCACAAGGCTTTTGGGCCTGATATGTGCCCCTTCCCTTCTCCGCTGGTGGGTCTTGTAATGGGGGTGAGTTGTTGTCCACAGAGGAGGACTCCATTCCCTGATACTGTCGTCTCCTTGCCCTGCTGGTAACCCTGACGACCGAGAGAGCTGGGACTCACACAGCCTCATGGAATAAGGCATGGCGCCCCTACAGACGAGTCTGCGAGACCTCCATTTTATTTTGCTTTGCTATCTTCAGAACGGTAGGCTATCCTACTCCGTTGTGTGTTCTGTTGGAATGTGGCTTATATTTTGGCCACACCGTCTCCTCTTCCTAAATTCATTTTCACTCAAGTTTGAAAGGTGTGCAGGAGACTTAGGTGATTGCGGTTCCCGTCCTGGTCTTACCACTTCCTTTGTCCCTCCATGGAAGATGGCAGCCTTCAAGCCTCACTTCCGGATTTTACATTCACAGGAATTAAATGAGGTAACATGGATAGAAAGAGCCAGCACAGCTCCAGGCACAGAGTGGGAGTGCTATGAGTATTTTTTTGAAAGAAAAACTTCGAGAATGCTTATTTCTTCTCTCACCCCAACACATTTGCAAGCACCCAACATAGTATATGCGCAGGACCAAGGCTGGTTCACTGGGATATTTGCCAGCAAGTTCAGGCTGCCAATATACCTCTCAGGGCAACGACCAAAAGATATGACAGTCATGTGTCATAAAGTAAATTCTGAGAATAAAATCTGGGTGCATTTACCCTTTTTTGCAGCCTGATTTTCAAACCCTAACTATATTGAACTGCGAGGTCAAGAGGAAGAACAGTTTCACAATTAAATTATAGTTCAAGATGCTACTATTAAGTTATTAACTTTTATATTTTAAAATTATAGAATAAATATAGCCTTGAAACTACTTAAACCACAGTACTGCACTTCAAAGGGAAGCCTATGGGAAAAGCCACACTGAAGATCGTTTTTATTAGTTTTATATTCCCCAAACTTTTATAAACACATTTAATATTATAACTTAACAAGCCGAAACCAAACAACTAAACACTATAAAAACAGCCCTCTCCCCCCGGAAACTGATAGAACACCGTGAATGTGTATGGATATGTTTCACTTTTTTAAAATGCAAATTACTAGCCCCAAAATGTTGACATTTTTAACTTACTTTCCAATTATGAGTAAATCGAGGTTTGATTTTCTTGAGTGGAAACTGGCTCAGCCTTTAACCTTTGAAAACTTCATATCTTAACAAAATAAATGCAAACCAGGTGAAACCTAGAGTTTTTTATTCTTTTATTAGAATCTCTGTTAACTACAAAATAGGGGGTTGCCATTTTGTTTCTATCAAAGCAAGTGGTTTTTAAGAATGTTTTTCTGATTATGAAATTACATGTATTCTTCATGGAAAATCCAGAAAAGGTGAAGAAGTTGAATTTTCTAAGAATAACTCATAAACAGACATGATGAGAGGTATTCATATTTGTGATTTAAAAGCTATATATATTTATAATAGTTTGTTCAAATTTCTAAGTTTTTTTTTCTTCCCCTCTTCCATGAAAGTTCCTGGCTTCGACATGCTAATTTCGACATGCTATTTTCGGTTGCCAATTATTTCTCTAATGTTCTGTTCATTTGTCTTTTTAAGAGTATCTATGTACTTCTCTTGACTAATCGTAGTTTCCAAACTTTTAATAGAATTGCATACATTTTTAGGTCCTTTACTAAACTAACATTTCTTTCATTACTCGATACTTGATTGGTGCCTCTTTCTTGCTATTCCTCTGAATCCTTCATCATTCCACAGAAGTAGGACCCAGGTAATATAATTTGAATTGCCGTGTATGCCTAGTAACAAGGACGTTAACGCTTAAGAAACATTTCTCAGCTACCTGACACTTTGCCTTATTTCTATGTCATTTAATCTTTCCAACAGATCTTTGGGAGTGGACATCCCCATACTACAGATGGGAAAACAAAGGCTCTGAGAAATTAAGTGACTTACCCACCTATTTTGGATATCTTCTGGAGGAAGACCCAACAGGCCTTTTAGAGGGATTGGATGTGGGATGTGCATAAAAAAGGCAGTCTGGAGGACTTCTGATTTTTGGGTCGAGCAATCAGAAGAATGGAGTTGCTGTCCTTTGGATGAATGACGGAATGGGATCAAAAATAGGAAGGGGAATGCTGAATTGGAGACACACCGGAAACACTTTAAAAACCAAGGGAGAAAATAGTCCCTCTGTGAGTGGATTGAATTGATAAAGTCTACACGCCATGTCCTGAGTCATATGGAACATGAAGAGGAGGGAAGGTTCAACCAGAGCCCGCATCCTTCTAAACAAACCCTACAAATCCTTGGAAGCAGCATTCAGGAAACACCACAATGTAGCTGGTGGCGTTTCCTTTAAGCTGAAGGACAACAAGATTGGTATCTACTCTATGCATAGAGATACCATCACACTTGTGAACCCTTAGTGATTTCCTTCATCTTGATTTGGAGAGATACCTGTGACTGACAAGGGCAGTGCTGCTCTGTGAAGGCTCTCATTCTTCAAGGAAAAAAATAATACGTATTTTCTCATCATCGAAATGAAGAGCAAGTAAAGAACTAGCAAGACCCTAGAGCCCAAGACACCTGTCTTCTCCCCAAAAGGTCATTTCCAGCTTTGGGCTCCTCTGGATAGGACCCATTCTCAGAGCCAGCTGATTAATCAAGGGCCTCATAAGTGATAGCCTGCCTGCTCTCCTCCATGGTCGTGTAATTAGGCTTCTTTAATGTTTTACGTTGCATGACTTTGCCTTGTAAATAGTTCTATAATGAATGCTATAATTAGCTTAATAGCACTTGGACTACATTATATTTAAGGGCGTGGCCTCCTGTATCTTTTGGAGCCGTGCCAAGGAGATTTTGTGTCAAGGTAAACTCGTCAGATCCCTAACCCCCACCAATCCCCTAGCAGATTAACTGGGGGATGGGAGGGAGAGAAAGGGGCGTAACCCTATGACAAAACTGAAATCGCTTGTTTCAGATCTAGTACTTCTCTCTGAGATACATCCCCACGGGGCTCCCAGGTGATGGTAGGCCAGCCAAGGAAGGGGTCCTTGGCAAGGCCCATGTTGTCATGACCTCATGGGAGACCTAAAGAAGGAGCCCAGTGAGAAGTGTGAGGCTCCCACAAATGAAGAAACGACAGGGCATCCGTGAGAAAGGGCTCTCCCATTCCACTGTGGCTTTCCGGAGCCCTGGGATAAATAATTCCCATTTCCATCCCTAGCAGGAGAGGACTGTGATGCTGTTGGGGGAAAAGCAGGCTGGAGAGTTGAGTTTATTTCAGTACTGCTCTCTTAAAGACTTCATTGCAAAGCTACACAGGTTCACAGATATCATGCTGGGAGAGCAGTTTTTCCCTTTGGGGCATGTTCTAGAAGGAATTGCTGGAAGGAAATCCTCATGAATGTCCAAATTCAATAGATCGGCCAGCCATTATTCAGGTTTATCTCTCACACGTCAGCCCATCATTACCTCTGAATCTGCCCCTTGATAAAATCTGTTTGGGTGGTGATATGTTTTCACCCAAGGAGATATTCTGATTTAAACACGTATCTTCCTGTAAATCACCGCACCTTCACTTTTATGGTTTCCATGGTGCCCTATTTACAGTCTAAACTTTGAAATAAATTCACCTACTTAAGAATGGACTGTCTAGCCTATGAACTCTATTTGGCATAAATGCCACTCATGGAGGAAGTAAGCCAGTCCCTATGGCTCCCTTTGATCAAAACTGGAAAATAAGTCTTCAGGGGTCAGTCTTGGCTTTTGGAGGCCTTAAACTTTTCAGATTTCACTTTGGTAATCTCGTGACCATGATAGGAGAGAGGTGGTGTGGGTTTCTATAAAAGAACCAGAGAGAGACTCTGAAAACTGAAGTCCACCTAAGTCTATCTATTCATCCATCCACTAACTCAAATATATGTGTATTCATTCAACACATATTTCTCGAAGGTTCGCAGTGCACGCGGCAGCCCCCTGGTCCCACCCCAGATTGTCCTCCGAGGACTCCCCATGTAGTGAAGTGAAGACTCACGCAACTTCTGACATCTATAACATAGAAATAATATTTATTTGCTATCAAGCGAGAAACACTGTTAAGTGAACAGAATGTGTTTTTGCTTCCTGCAGTTTCTCCTTTCAGAACCTTCCAGTCTTTTCTGGCCTAAGGTATGTCCTGATATCTGTGGAAGTTATATGGTCATTAAACTAAATCAGTCAAAGTCAGGGCTTGGGTTACAAAGCTGTATTAATAAAAAAAACATTACCATGCGATTATTAAAACAAGAACCATAAAAGCTAGCCCTCTGGCATTCGATTTTGCTCATACACATCACAGCTTGAAATAAATTGTTAAAGAGTTAACAGTATTGAAAAGTTAGGAATCTCGTGCTTTAAATATAAATTTTTAAAAATCTTGTACCGAATGTCCTTGGGTGATAGCACCCAAAAAGAAAAGTGTGCACCTCTACAGAGCTTTTTAAACGGCGTCATAACGCAATGAGGTTTATTGGCACAATGAATCAGTTAAAGTTGTAAAGTGTGCCCATAGGAAGCTAGATCCAGCATCCTCCGAGAATCTGTTTCTTACAAAAATGGATGCGGTTCATGGTGAAATTCAGAGCCCCGACTGCACAATTTTGATTTTGTGATTTGTGCCTGTTGCCCTTTATAGTAGGGAGGGGCCTGTTCCTCTCATAACCCCCTGAAGTTTGGGGGATGGTGATAGTCAACATTTTAATAAGGGGTTTAAATACTAAGTAATGGTTGTTACTGTAAAAAATGCAATATGGTTAAATAAAGAAGGAAGAGAAGTTAAAATTTCCTACCCAAACCCCTACTCACCACAGCCACTCCTGGGGGCTTGTGTCCTTCCCAAACTTATTTAATACAAGAAAAAATAGGATAATGAAATTTAAAATATCTGAGGATACAAGAGAAAAGCCAACCCTCCCCCCCCCCCTTTGTATTTTAGTTCCCTCTGCTAAAGGCAACCACTTTAAGCTTTTATATTTTTATATTTTTTGTACTTCTTTTTTATTTTTTATATTTATTTTATATTTATATAAAATATAAATTATATATGTATTTTCTATTTCTTTTATATTTCTCCCAGCAGTTACCTCCATATATCCAGATATTTTGTGCCCTCTTTTCTTACTTGACTTGTCAACTTGAAGGTATACTAAGTGGCTGAGAACTTTGAACTCACTTGAACTACTTTCTTGCTCTTTCTCTATTCCCTCCCAACGTCACATTTATTTTTAGTTCTATTGGTTAATTTTATCAATGAAAATGATCTACTTATTCCTCTATTTGTTTGACCCACTAGCTTCAGTCTGTATGGCTTGACCTCCTATCATGTGATTTGAGGAAATTCAAGCCCTTACCTGTCCCCTCCACATTTCTGCCTCTGTATCTCCGACTTCCATGACTTTTATATCCTGTTATTTAATTATAATTAAGCCTGGTTTTTCCTTTCGTTTATTTGACAAATTCAAAACCAACATAGGGGAAGGGAGGGAAAACTGAATGGGAGGTCATCAGAGAGGGAGAAAAACCATGAGAGGCTCGTAACTCTAGGAAACAAACCGAGGGTTGTTGGAGGGGTGGTGGGTAGGCGTGATGGGCATTAAGGAAGGCACGTGATATGATGAGCCCTGGGAGTTAAACGCAACTGATAAATTATAAAATACTACTTACAAAACTAATGATGTACTATATGTTGGCTACTTGAATTTAAATTAAAAAAAAAGAAAAACCAACAACCACATTTATCATCTACCCATCTACTGAATTTAAGATTTTAGTCATCACACTTGAATGATTCTTTTCTGTTCTTTGGGTTCTTTTTGTTTTCTTTTTTTTACCAAGCAGCCTAATTTTTTAGTTAAATGGATGCAGTGTTTTTTCAAAACTTTAAATAGAACTTCCGAGGGCACCTGGGTGGCTCAGTGGGTTAAATATCTGCCTTTGGCTCAGGTCATGATCTCAGGGTCCTGGGATCGAGTCCTGCATCGGGCTCTCTGCTCGGCAGGGAGCCTGCTTCCTCCTCCTCTCTCTCTCTCTCTGCCTGCCCTTCTGCCTACTTGTGATCTCTCTCTGTCAAATAAATAAATAAAAACCTTAAAAAAAAATAGAACTTACGACATGTCTCTTACATTTGTTGAATCAGTTCTGAGGTTGATTGTTGTCTTTTTTCTGTCTTGTTCCGTCTTGTGCCGTAACACTGAATGTTTACTGTTCATCTTCTGGTTGTCCTTTGCTGTACGAGTCTGTTCAACAAAATCTGCTCTGCTTCTTCCTGGTTCAAGGTGAGACTTTATTTCCCAGGTGTGCTTACGGCTACGTGTTTAGTCTAAGGTCATGAGCCCATCTTGGGTGAGTGCTTTAAGAGCATAAGCAGGACTCCTCCAAGACCTCTTTACCTCTTTCTGCAGGCTGGAAAGACCCCAGACACTATGGGTTAATGATGGCCGAGCTGCTCTCCCAGAATGACTCAGGAGAAAAGCCATCCTCTGACTGGTTGCCGGACAGTGAAGTGAACTTTGATGTTTCTCCAGCCAACAACGAATGTTACCCATCTCCTGGATTGGGTAACACTGCAAAACACTTCTGTGACTATCATTTTTTCACTCACTCCTGCCATCCGTCGCCACCTTTGTGCTTGGAGCCCCTGTCTGGCTCACCCCTCTGGCTCATGCCTTGCATGTCCACCACTCTTTCAGGAACTATTCAACTGTCCAGTTCCAGAACGTCGCTCTACTCTTTCTGTTACCCTAGCCGAGTTCTTGGCCCTGATAACGGTAAGAGCGACCTCGAACCTAGAACTCAAAGGCACAGGGAGGGTTCTACTAGAGCTCCAGCTGAAGGAACTCCAACACCATCATAGGATACACCTACCCCGCCCTCCCAGAACGGAGGGGCGGGGCCTGTTTTTATGGAGAAAATTCCCTTATCCTGATTGGCTGGAAGGCAACTCAGGCTGCTCATTGGTGCTTTTGGGAGCCAGGGTCCTCTGTTATAAGTCTGGCTGATACCTGGGACCACTTCCTGGCCTCGTCCTGCTTCTACTCCGCAAGGAGCTTGGTTCAGCAGTAGTAGGGGCAGGAGATGCCCCAAGTGTGCAATGTTTTTTTGGTTGGAGCTTGTTCCCGTGGCCCCTCACTGTCTCACTTCTGCTTCCTGTTTCCAGAAATTCATCATTCTTTCTGGTCTGATGTTTCTTTTCCCGTTTCCCTCGAGTTCCCTTGTTCCCTCTTGTTCTTTTTTGTTGTCATCACAATGGTATTTGGGAAGAAAGGAGAGTAAGCATTTATATTTAGTCGGCTGGCTGGTGTGCCAAAGCCAGAACTCATTTTCAGCGATGCAGAGACTTCATGCAGAGAAGGAATTAGGATTTCACTTTTCTCACTGGGGTCTTGAAAACTAGTATTTAAGGAGCAAATTGTTCTGTAATCATACCCACTGGACAGTAGTAGCAATGGGTACCCCAAGTGGCCTAGGATTTGCTGGCCTCTGTGTGGAAATACGGTCATCTCTGCATGAATATCCACATTCAGGAAGCTCCAAACCCTGACCTGCAAATGTGGGGGAACCCAATTCCTTGGCGTTTACCCTCCTCCAAACATTTCCACTAATTTGCAAGAGGCATTTTACATGTTTTCTTGAATCAGTGTAGTTGTTTTCTGCCAAACCAGGGCTCGGCTTCTGCTGGCCTTGACCAAGCAACACCCCTGCTACCTCAGGGCTCTTCTGCTGGAATTCAGACCCTCCTGGCTGAGCCGCTCTGGTCCCAGTGCCAACGGAGCTGGCATTCCACCACCTCTTAGAGGGGACACCTGCCAATTCATGTTGGCCAGCAAGGATCTTGTGAAGTCGGAAAGCAAACATCCCTTCCTTCTCTGCTATTCTCAATTAAAAAGAGTCTCTCTCACAGCAGCACTACTTTAACCTTAGAATTTTAAGAGACTTTTTGGGAACAGCTATTTTCTCTATCATAAGCCAATAGAGGATCTTCTCCGTTAGCATAGGCTGCCATCTTGGTGCTGATTTCCTTTAAGATTCCACATTTGGCTGATGATGTTCTTGACCTTGTAATGCTGGGACAGCTGAGCAGTCTCCTATGAGGGGAGAGGGCAGAGAGGGAGGGTTAGAAGGGGGGTTGGGACCACAGTGTGGAAACTTGGACCCAAGGCACGAAAGGCTTTAATGAAGCAATTCTCCCAGTTCATAGGAACAACGGTCAATTCACGGCAGCCACACATACAGGAATTCCAACCCCTCCTCAATTCTTAGGGCCTGTTGCTTCATTCAGCTCATTCTGTGCCTCTCCTTCCTCTTGCACAGAAACTAGCTTCTGTCCAATTTCCTTCTCCCAAACCATCAGTGTTGATATGTTTAACCACTAACTACATGTGGGGTTCAAGTGTGTCCCCCTCCCAAAGCTACTTTCTTAGCCCGGGTAAGCCCCTAAAAGTAAACAGATTCTGAGAGAAGGCGGGGTCACATACAGGTTCCTTAGGCTCGAAAGGAAGTTCTCTTTCTCCAGACATCATTTATTCTTCCTCTTGTTATCATTTGTGTATTACCAATTTTCCCTGACTCTGTGGGATAGATGAATCGTAAAGCAACTTTCAGATACCAGGAGAGCCCACTAGTAGCCAGACAGTAAGAGCTTTATTATATAAAGTGCTCCCACCTGGGCTATGAACAGGGAAACGTCTAGAATCTTAACCTGTGCATGAATTTCCGTATCGGAGCTACTATTTTTCTCTATGTCATGAGGGATGGTGTCAGGTGCACTCTCCTGGGAACCAATGTACATACCGAGGCTCTTTTTTTTTCTATTAAAGTGGCTGAAGACCAGCCCCCAAATCAGCAGATTCCAAGGTCAGCCACCCCACTGGGATCCTCCATTTTCAGGGAACACCCACTCTTTTCCCTATGATAATGAGCAGTAAGTTTTCACAGAATGGAAGTGACTTCCAATGTTAGTTCTGCCAAGCTCACTCACATCCTTGAGAGTTTCATGCAGTCTTTTTGGACCTCTATGTCTTCATCAGTAAAATCATGGACTTGAACTAGATCAGTGGTTTTCATCTGTTAAGCTACAAACCCTTTCTTCAAACAGAATCCTATGTGGAAGCCCCAAGGACAAAGCATAGAAAAACACAAGACTGCAGTGAAGTAAGACTGGGGGTCCTGGAAGTGGCCTGCTTGCTCTCCTCCTTTGACATTGTGGGCGGCCCTAAGGTACCCCCCAGGCATGACCTAGAATATTTTTTGAGGTCCCTCTCGATCTAACATCCTATGATCTCAAATAACAATAGGGAAATCTTTCTTTGCTCTGGAGAACAAGTATCACATGGGATTAATGTAGAAATGCCCTGGGCTTTTACTAGAGCTTACTTAGCTAGGGAGCTCCAAATTGCAGGCAAGGTTCCAGAGAAGCGGTGATAGGGCGCAGTGCTCCCAGCCTGCAACCTGAGCCAGAGGACCTGGGTTTAAGTTCCAACGTCACCACCTGTCAATTCTGTGCATTTGTTTGCTACAACAAAATACCACAACGGAGTGGCTTAAACAGAAATATATTGTCTCACATGTCTGGAGGCTGGAAGTCTGAGATCAGGGTGTCTGTAGGGTTGGTTCCTCAGAGGGCTGTAAGGAGGGATCTGTCCATGTCTCTCCACTAGCTTCTGGTGGTTTGCAATTTTCAGCATTCCTTGCTTTGTACAGGTGTTGTCCTATCCCTGCCTTCATGTTCCTATGTTGTTTTCTTGTGTGTGTGTGTGTGTGTGTGTGTCCAAATTTCTCCTTTTTATAAGAACATGGTCATACTGGAGTGAGGGCCTACTTTACTCCAGTTATGACATCATCTTCATTAACTACATCAGCAAAGACTCAATTTCCTAATAATGTTACATTCTGTGGTACTGGGGGTTAGATGGTCAACAGATGAATTAGCAGGACTGGGATGGGGGTGAGGAAGAGACAATCCAACATGTGACACTGTGTTAGCTTAGATAAATTATTTTACCTCCCAATGCCTGAATTTCTAACACCTATGACTTGGGTTTGTTGTGAGGTAAGGCAGGTAAAGTGCTTTCTTAACGTAATAAGCATTCAATAAATGTTAGCTGTCATCATGGTCGTGGTTTTTGTTTCATTTTCAGTACTTCTAAAGGATCCCCTTGGATTTGTTTCATTGCAGCTCTATATGGGGTCCATGTCCCTAGGGGACCATCTGGAGTGACTTCCTAGACCCTCAAATGATTTCTTTGATAATTACCTTGCAGTTGCATGAAAACATATGGCTTTTTTTTGGGGGGGGGTCCTCCTTATCCAGATTCAAAAGATGATCTTTGTATTCTACTCCTAATTGAGCTTTGAATGGGGAACTGCCTAAAAATAGTGAAAAAACTCCACTTGGTATCCGGCTAAAACCTACACCCGAATGAGTGGGTAGGAGAGCGGCAGGACCCTCTCACTCAGCCTTCGGGTTTTCTAGAATCTCTGGGTCTGTTCGATTGTCTGCTTTGCTCTGTTATATCTTGCTTTGTTATATCTTGCTTTTTCTATATCCTTCCCATGTGGTAGCATATAGAAGGATGGAATCCAGGTGGGGGCTCCCAATGTATGCGATTTTTTTTTTCCCCTGCCTTGATGGACAGTAATGGCACCCCTGCCGTCAGTCTTTGTGTGATCTCCCTCCCTTTTTGTAATATCCATACCTGCCTCTTTTCCAGAGGATGAGTATATTTGCCCATACGTCCAGAGTTCCGATATCTAACATAAAGAAAAACATTCCAGTGTTTGTTATAAGCCTAATCCGAGACGTCTTCCGTCCTGACCGGCAGGAAGGCGAGGGAAGTAGGCGTGGCTATTTGACAAATAGGTTTCCCATCACGCAACACTCATCTCCAGGCTTTTATAAATCAGTCTGACGTGGAGTTCTGTCTGCCTGTGTGTGTATTTGTCATTTGTGCCAGAGGAGGGAAAACAAGTCAAGGGACGTGATTTCTTCGGTATTTGGAAAGAAGTGAAAGATCCCTTTTAAAATAACGTCTTGTCAAATTTTCTTGCTTTGGGTTATGGCTATAAACGTGGCGTATGGACCAGTAGATCCTTTTTAAGAGCCAGGGGATAAATTAGAATTTTAAATTAAGATGATAATAATATGTGGTGGATCCGTCTTCTTAGCACAGGGAGAAGCTGTATCAAAATCTCATTTTATTCGAGTTTTTTTTCTCCATACGGTAAGATTTGGAGATTTCCATGGAGTTAGTCTGTGCTCATGCTTTTTTGCAAAAATTAAATGTGATTTTTTTTTCCTTTTCCCAGTTTTGATGAAATGTAATTGACATATGACTTTTTCTTTCTGAATAAATCACACATTATTTAAACTAGACATTAAAAAGATGATAATTCAAATGGAAAGAAAAATGAGTGAAAGGAGAGAGAGGCCCTTGGGAATGTATTTAATTACAGACAGCACAGAGGCAGAGGAAAGGGAAACAAATCACAAGAAAAGAAAGATCTGTGTTTAAAGTTCTTTAAGCGGGTGGGCTAGAATAAACATAACAGATTATCATAGGAATTTTATGAATCACACCCCTTGTTCAACAATGTTATAAATTATTGCATAAAAAGATAGCTTTATCTAATAATTTTTTTTTTAAAGATAGTAGAGAAAGATAGCCTTAGGGGAATTACGGCTGTCTTCCAAGGGCCTGCTTCTTTAAACTTCTTTAAACTTTTCTCTGATCAACATGGAAAAAGAAAGAGAGCGTCTAAATCCGACAGGAAGTCATTGCTTTGGGAATATTACTGACACTTGGGCATCTGTTTTGAGAGAAGAGGAAGCCCAGAGTTCTAGAGGTCGCTGAGTTATATGACCTCAGTATACATATGACCTCAATAATCAATAAATAGAATGAACCATCTATTCATAATATATGTAGAATCTCTAATTTTGGCCTTTCACATTAACTTCCAGTCTTGCCACTCCTTATTTTTGAAGGTCAATACCAAATTGAACACCGGGCATTATCGAGAATACCCAGTCCATGTGCGCAATGACACAACGTACATCTCGCTGTGCGATGAAGTGTTTATTTCTGTACATAAAAGACTCTCCACCTTACACACATAGGGCACCCTGATGCCCACCAGCCATTGAGGACTAACTCCAAACACAAGGACCTGAGCTGCGTATCATACCGTTTCGCCAGACGCTGGCTTCATGTTCACTGTTGCCTTCAGAGACAATGAGGTTCCCCCATTCAAATACTTTCATTTAAAAAATGTACACTATCCTCCGTAACCTTCAACCACACTGTGCTTACTGAACTAAAGCCTTCTATTTCCTTCTGAATAGGAACGCCTCCTGCCCAGACCTTGTACAGCTAGGGATTTGAGTGCAATAGACAATTTCAAAGACTGCTCTTTCTACTTAACAATTGATGCATTAGGCTAAAATGTTCACACAAACGCAATAGCAACAGAAGGGGTTTGCAGTGTAGTGACAAGGTCCTTCTTTTACCTGGATCTGGAGAATGATGAATGAGTATTAGCAGAATATTCCTCCAGCCCTCAGGTTTACCTTGATCTTCTCACAGAATGCAAATTGACATTATACCCACATTTCTATGGTATTTATTACCGTGGTCATGATGTGAGGGCTTTTTCAATATGAATGGTATAAAAGAGGAAGGATATAACTGCAAAGAGACATTATTGCACAGTGGTGGTGGTGGGGAGATGTATAAACAAATGAGAAGAATGGACGGCATGCTCATAATAGAAGCTAAAAGCTCCTCATTTTGTCCCGATTGTCTACCCTTCCTTTTTAAACAACCTTCCTTTTTTCTAGCTATCAATACAAAGTTCTTTTTGGTAAAATGAAGTGCATTCATGCCGCTTGAAAGAGGCTTTTAAAGTTGATCTGCGCCCACACAAAGGAGAGGCAGTGCTGGGTCTGACCCGTTGAGGAAGCCAACTTGGTCAATGTTCATTACTCATGGCTCGACACGCCGGCCTCCGTATCATTTTGTAAAGAATCAGATAAAGTTTCCTCGTGATAAACAACTGAAATAATTTTTCTTAGCTGTCAGCTCCCTTTCTCTCCTTCCCAGCCGGTTCCCACACTCTTCCCTGCTTGTAAAAGCAGCCGAGCGCAGCTCTTTGGTCTGATAAATGGGTCCCTTTCGACCGGTGGCAGGCTTCAGGAAAAAGAGATAATCCTGGATAATGTGGACACAGTTTTCATTTCATGTCACCCAATTAAACTGCAATTATCCGGACTGCAACAGCAGAAAAACTGGAGAGAATGGCGGGAGAATGAGGTGCCGAGACTCCCCGGGATTCTTTATACCAAGCGCATCGGCGAGATTTGTTCTGTTCTGATAATAAAGTGTCGGCCTAAGCACTCAGCTGCACAAAACCGGGGCCAGGCCAGCTGCAACCTGTAGTCACACATGAAATGCTCCTGCAAATTCTGTGAGAAATAGCAGTTCAAGTCCCGGTGGCTGATTTATTCAATCATTTGCCTCTGAAACCAGTGTCTGTGCGCACAACCCTGCCTCCCGTCTCCTCAGCACCCTGGGACAGCCTTGCCTTTCCCCAGGCAGAGCCAGCAGTGGGGGCTGATCCTCACACAAGAACAGAATAACTTCCCCTCTAAGACAGTCTCAGCCCCTCATGAAACAGCCGCCGAGACCCACTCATTAAATAGTAAGAGAGAGTAAGGGTAACGCTGTCATTACAAACGTGTTTAGTAAATCCCAGAGCCACGTTAGTCTCAGGCTCAAATAGACAGAAAAATTTCAACAAACCACTGATGCATCAGTCGGGAGGTTTTCCCTTCATTTAAAAGTGATGCTATTGAGCCCTGCAAAGAACTATGGGACGGAAGTAGATACAGGGACCTACCACCTCACACCTAGAAGTTAGTTTCTCAGGTTTTCAAAACATTGCCCCTTCCGTGGAGGAGAAGGAAAAAGAATCCTGACCTTAAGGGCAAGGATTTCAGGTAAGTAATTGTGGCCACATCTGTCACCACAGTAGCCCGGGCACAAATAACAGTAGAAGTCCCTGGGGGAAAAACAATGCAACAGAATGACAATGACCTTTGAGTGTGACATTGTCAGAGCACAGCAAGATAAAATAAAGCAGGTCCCAAACTCACAAACTTCAAACTACAATTTTCATCACCGATAACATCAATCGTTGGATTTATTAATACCCTCCTCAGAGAGAACGTACACCTTTACCAGCTGGTCCATTTAGCGATGGATCGGCTACTCAAATTTTAAGAAAGTGGTTCTCCCGTGTGCTGTTTGGCTCTCCATCTCTTCTTCCTTCCTTTTTCCCAAATGGATCCCACCTTCATCTTTTCCAGAACAGCCATCCGTGGCTCCTAAAGGTGGCAAATGTGACGGAGGAGCCCCTCAAAGTTGGTTTTGGCCAGAATGGCTTAGGTGACAGTGGCTGTCGAGAGACTTGCCCCCGGACCCCTCCACGCTGGGGCTCTGGCCCAACAGGGATACACTCCAGCATCCTAGGAGACCCTGCCTGTCTCTCCTTGGCCCCAAGTGATGTCTTGCCCCAAGCCATCAAACAGATAAAGAAGAGCACACGATTGTAATCACATAGGAAACATCAAGAACAATTGGACGACTGTTGCGACAAGCTTGAATCCTGGTTCGTTGTTCAATAATCGTACATACTACCATAATCCCAATGAGCACGCTAACACAGGGCAGCGCGGGTGTGCCTTTCGCCTAGGCTCAGAGCCCTAGATGAATAATGGTCCAGGGCAGGATCCCATCCTGTGAAGCTTTATGGGAGAACCCACACAATTACAATAACATAATGACACTATGCTAATAATAATAATAATACCTTATGTTTATCTAATGCCTATCTCTGGGAAACCTAAGGCAATTTAGAGATGTTAATCTAATTAAACTCCAGGTCCCTGTCAGACGAGGAGGGGGCAGATATTTTTAATTCAGATGCTGTTTAGGAAATGATGGGAATGCTAACACATATTACCTCCCTCCCTACCCCCCAGGTATTTGTGAACCTAAAGAACAAAAGATAGCCTTGATTTAAATCTTCCAATGACACGGAAGAACAATGATAATAGTAGAATATAATAATACTGTTTAGATCACTTTTCATCTGATATACTTGTCTTTCAAATTATAGGTTGCATTCCTATCCTGTCTTTGTTCGTGAGAGATTTTCACACAGTTCCACCGTGTAAGAGATAAAATGGCTATGTCCTGTGGGAGAGAGCCATTCCCTCTTGCTGAAAAACCTCCTGTAGTTCCTCCCAACATTCCTCCTGGGACATAATTTTAATTTTCTTGAGGACATGCCTCTAACCATTTCACGGAGTTAGAGTGTATAAACTCAGATCCTTTGAAACTCTGAATCCAGAATATTAAAAAATGCACATAATAATGAAACTGGTTTGGGTTCAACCTGGGAGGAGCTCAGATTAGAAGAATTGGCTAAGTGGTAAAATACTATACATTGCACGGACAAATGCAATGGAAAGAGAGTTTACGTAGACCCTTTCCTGTCTTTTGATTAGAAGATATTTAAAAAGAGTTTGTTTTAAAGCAATCTCAAATATTAGATGGGAGCCATAGCATTTATCAGAATCTGTGACCTGTAATCTATTTACTTATTCCCTTGTTTATTTTTTTCCCCTACTAGAAGAGAAATACCACAGAAGCGAGGATGTCTGTCTCATTGACTATCATATTCCCATGATAACATGTGTTTAGTACAGAGTAGATATTGAAAAAACATTTTTTGAGTGACTGAATGAAGAGACCCCAGCGTAAGAACATGGCCAAGTACCTAGACTCTGCAGTCGGCGGAACCAAGTTTGAATCAGGACTCCCCTGCTTACTGACGTTGGGAACTCAGGCAAATCACTTAAGCTCTTTGAGCTGCCATTTTCACTGCTGTAAACCGGGAATTGTATCTTCGGGATTATTGTAAGAATTAACTAAACGGATGCAGGTAGGTTCTTTATCGCAGTGCCTACGCCCTTGGTGAATATAAGCTATTACTTGTTTTGTTTGCTTCAAAAATAAAATGTCAGTTTGACCCAGTGTTTAAGGCCAACCATGTGCTTCCAAAATACGGAGCTTCTCCCAGTCTCCTTGCTGGCTCTCTTACTACATAGAGTTACCACCTAGGACGGACGCATGGTTTCCTTCCCTGGCACCATAAGGCACTGTCCTGCTTTGAGCACAGAGATGGGCAGCCTCAGCAGCTTCCCGGGAAGGCCATGCTGAGGTCCTGGACAATTTCTGCCTTGGCCTTTGTAACCTGGACCCAGATGCTGCTGTCATTTGACCCTTTACAACTGCCAGGACTTTGGGGGCACCCCTGGACTGATATTCTCTGATGTCTTGGCTCTACCCACACTCAGGCCAGCCTAGAGGGCCAGGGAAGAGCTTCCAGTGCTTCTCAGGTTCCCTAAACTCATCCTTTTGTCCCTGATTAGCTAGCGGGGCATCGGGTCATTTCAGGATAGACACAAGAAGGGAGAGGCAGCAGAGCCTTGAAAGTCCTGTGGGCCTCTGACTTCAAAAGGGAGAGGCTAGCTCAGCCATGCACCCCTCTGCTCTCCCCAGAGGGTGCCCCGGGGAAACACAGCCTCAGGCAGAGAGAGATTCTCAAGCAGGGCGGTTCTTGGAGACCCAGGGAGAATGCAGGTGAGGCAGGAAAACTCTATTTATGTGTGTGGGGAGGGGAGAGGGGGTTGTGCATCCTGGGCAACTTTCCAAACCTTGTGCAGCTGCTTAACAGATCCACTCCCTCCTGAGGGCTGGAAGCTGGAAGAGGTAGAAAGCTGGGTTTTGATCCATTTGCCAAAAAATGTGAGTTGGTGCCATGAAGCTTGCGGGGATCAGAGAAGGAGGATCCTGGTCTCCTCTGCAACATGGGCCTGAATCAGAAGGAGGCAGGCCCAGGAGCATAGTCACGATGTTAGGTATTCCTGCTCTGGTTCTTACGGTTACTTGACCCTTGGCATGTTGTTTAACCTCTGCAGACCTCAGTTTCTTCACCTGTAAAGGGGAGATCATAACCTCTTCTTATAAGATAGCTAGAAGAATTAAATGGGATGCTACATGTAAAGTCTGCAGCATGGACCAAGAATGGCTATGTTGTGATAAGCGGGCTGTTTGTGATGGCCAATGTCTATCAATGATGGGCTGTTCAAATAATAGCTGGATATTAAAATGGAATAAATGACATTTCTATATACCACTGTGGGGTGATTGGTAGGATATACTGTTGAGGTTAAAAAGAAAAATGGCGGGGCGCCTGGGTGGCTCAGTGGGTTAAAGCCTCTGCCTTTGACTCAGGTCATGATCCCAAGGTCCTGGGATGGAGCCCCACATCAGGCTCTCTGCTTGGCCGGGAGCCTGCTTCCCCCTCTCTCTCTGCCTGCCTCTCTGCCTACTTGTGATCTCTGTCTGTGAAATAAATAAATAAAATCTTAAAAAAAAAAAAAAAAGAAAAAAGAAAAGCAGAGTAGAGAAAAAGTGTAAGAAGTATGCCATTCATCAGAGAAGTAGGGACTTGAATTTTGTATGTATATTAATATACTTTTTAAGCAATGACAGAAAATATAAAAATGTACAGAGGTGGGGAATAAGGAGTGGGGCATGGGATTCTGTTCATGCTTTGGATCCTCACTGAGAGATTTCTCAGTTCTGTCCCTTGTTGTCATCTTCATCATCATTCTCAGAAGAAAGAACTTCAGTTTACAACCTTAGCAACTGTAATGCTTTGCAAGGAGGGGACACCCCAAGTTTTCTGTTACTGAGTATAGCTATAGCCTTAAGAGCGAATGGTGGTCATCAGTAGTTTTCAATTCCTGGGTTTTCCTGTTGGAGGGTAATGGATGGACCATCTCCCTTCCAGACTTTGCTTTAATTATTTCCATCTGGCCCCTAATTTCTTCTTCTCTATACACTTGGGCACAAGCGAAATATTCCCTGCAGCTATTGGCAGCCTCTAGTCTAGAGTAGGGGTCAGCAAATCAGTGATCAAGTAATTCATTATCTACTTTTCACTAGTGCTTGCATTATCTACTCTTTAATAAGTTTAAAATCTTCCATAAACAACGTTTTTCTTAAGGAATAAAATGGTAGCCATAGAAGACACACACACTTTTAGTCTGTGGCAAGATAGTGCTGGTGAAAAGATATGTTTTCTATCAGGTATAGTTTTAAAAGCTTGTATTAGAAAGAACAAAAGTTGAGAATTAAAGGCATAAGAATCCAATTTAAGTTAGAAAAATAACAGTAAAATTCTCCTTCCTCAAAGTAGAAGAAAGTATATAGTAGAAGTAATAGCAAAAATTAATGCAAACATGATCAAAAAAGCCAAAATTTGGTTCTTTGGAAAGACTAATAAAATTAACAGACCTATGATAAACTTATTCAAGGAAAAGAGAAAGAAGTTACAAATAAAAAATTTTAGGACTGAAAAGGGGGCATGAGTATAGATAAAAGAAGACATTTTGAAGAAAATAAGAGAGCACTAAGAATAATTTCATCAACATATTTGAAAACTTGGATATAACTGTATACATCTTCCAGAATTGTAACTTAGAATATCTGACTCAAGAAGACTAGAAAGTGCAAATTGTCCTGTAATTATTAAAGAATGTGAATAGTAACTTGAAATTTTTTCCAACATAGGAAACATCAAGTCCAGATGATTTTTTTTTGAATTGAGTTTCACCAGACTTTCAAGTAACAGGTCATTCCACCTTTAAACAATTTTTCAAGGGAAAGGGAAAGAGGAACTACTGCCCAATTTATCTGATTAGGCTAGTAAACTTTAAATTAAAAACTAGGTAAGATGAGAATAAAAAATGAAAATCACTAACTTGTTTCACTTATAAATACAGATGAAAATCCTACACAGTGAAAATATATCATGAACAAACTAAATTTACCCCTAAGTGTGGAATTGTTTTAACATAGAAATTTCATTATTGAAATTATTCCCATTATAGCTTTGAATATAACCAAATGTTTATTCATGCTAAAGAGTGGGGAAAAAATCTTAGTCAAATATGATTTATAAAAAACTTCCTATATCTTACAAAGAGACCCTTATAAGAGGTCTCTACTAAAAATCTACTGTGAACATTTTTCATAAAGGCAAAATATTTAAACCAGCTTTAAAATTGGAAAAAATACAAAGAAAGTATTATCACTATTTCAACTCAATGTTCAGCATTTACTAGAGGTCCTAACCAGAGATGTGAGACAAGAAAAATAAAAGTTAAAAAGGACTGAAAGAGAAGAAATAAAACTCTCACTCACTAATGATATGATTGTATATATAGAAAACTCAAAAGAGTCTACAAATTGCTAGAACTAATAAGAGCATTTACAGAGGGGCTGTATATAAGATCAAATATTTTTAAATGCCTTTTAATAACTTAGTAGCTCTAGTTAGAAAGCCTAATTTTTTTAAATGCCACATCATTTACAATAATAAGAAATAAAACAAATTTATTTAAAGATATATAAAACCTAAACAAATGGTAAGATATATTATACTCATGGATAGGAAGAATTTGAGATAATAAAGATACCAATTCTCTTTAGGTTAATCTATAAATTCAAAGTAATCTCCACCAAAACTCCAAAAGAATTATTAGAGGAATTTGGCAAATTGATTCTAAAATATATACAGAATAATAAAGAGCCAAAAACAACCGAGACAGTTCTGCAGAAGAGTGAGGGAAGATTTCCCTACCAGACTTATCAAGACTTATCATAAAATTATAGCAATTAAGTCCATAATCGAAAAGAACAGAGATAGAAAAAATTACCAATGCAACTGAATAAAGAGTCCAGATATAGCCTCACATATATATGAAAACAAGATGTGGTACCACAGATCAGTAGAAGAATGGAGGACATAATCAATAATCAATTAATAAGCTATTAGGAAATTGGATCTTTACTTTATGCCATGCACAAAAATCAACTTTATATGGATTGGACATAAAATATAAAACTTTAATGTTTTCAGAATAAAATATAAAATACCTTTATGACCTTAAGGAACAGAAGAATTTATTCTGAAAGAAAGGAAAAGCATAAAGAATAGAAAAAGATTTATAAATTGGGTTACTTTTAAATTGAGTTCTGGTTACTTAATTACACAGAAAGTGAAAACAGAAGCCACTAACTAGAGAGTAGGGGGAAGACAACTATTTGCTGCATATTTATCAGGAAAAGGAATTAATATCTGGAATATATAAAGAACTTTTAAAATGGTGAATAAGGACAAAAAACTACTCACCCTTACTTGCGATAAAGGAAATACAAATTAAGAACCCAATGAGATACTATTTTATAACTGTTGGGTTGGCCAAAATAAGTGAGTTGACAATGCCTGACATTGGCGAGGAAGTGGAGTGATGTGAAAGACTGTAAAGATTCAAAAAAGCTTTTTGGAAAATAAGTTAGTATTATTTTTGTAAGGTTGACCAGGCATGTGCTTTCTGGCCCAGTTCTAATCTTAAGTTTATGCTCTAAGAAAAAGATGCAGAGGAAATATATGCTTCTGGAGAAATATGCAAGAATGTTCACAGCAGCCTTGTTTGTAAAGATAGATGGAGGAGTAGACAATACAGCAGTATTAACTGGAGCCATCATGTTTACATTACATCCACAGTACTTATTCATAATTAAGGTGATAATTATATATATAATTATATATATATATATATATTAAATAAAATTAAGGTCAAAGTTCCCTTCGACCACCTTCATCCAGTTTCCCCCACCTTCTTCCCCACACCTCTGATAATCACAAAATCTGATCTCTTTTTCTGTAATTGTATACTTCAAAGCTGATCAGAAAGTAAATCCTAAATATTCTCATTACATGGAAAAAACCATAGTTTTGTAACTAAATGAGGTAAGGGATGTTCACTAGACTTACCATGATTATCATTTCACAATACATCTACATCAAATCATTATGCTGTAAACCTTAAACTTAACATGGTGTTGTGCATCAGTTGTATCTCAATAAAGCTGAAGGAGAATTAAAAAAAAATTTGGATGGAGGAATGGATAGAAAAACCTATAGACAGACAGGTGAGTGGATGAAAAGAGAAAGAACATGCAATGTTCATTGAAGAGAAAACAAATTGTGATATATTTCCATGATGGGCTACTATACCACAGGGAGGTTGAATAAGCTGCAACTATGAATGGAATCTTAGAAATATAATGGTGAGGATAAAACCAAGTAGAGAAGATAACACAGTTTGATACCACTATCCAAATCTCAAACACCACAAAAATTGCAAAACATATTCTTTATGGACTCATACCAATATAGACAAACAACAGAATGATGCAAAACTCAGACTTGTGATTGCCTCTGGACAAGGAAGAGGAATATGGTCAGAAGTCCATTTCTTGTGTTGCGTGATGGGCAGGTGTTTATTTTGTTTATTTGATTTTTGTTTTGTTTTTATTTTGTTTATTTGTCCTTCATAGCACAGATTTGCATTATGCGTATACTTTCATACATATTGCGTATTATGCTGAAGGGGAAAAGATTACTTCAAAAAACCTTTTTGGGATGCCTCGGTGGCTCAGTTGGTTGGACGACTGCCTTCGGCTCAGGTCATGATCCCGGAATCCCGGGATCGAGTCCCGCATCAGGCGCCTAGCTCCATGGGGAGTCTGCTTCTCTCTCTGACTTTCTCCTCACTCATGCTCTTTCTCACGGTCTCTCTCTCAAATAAATAAATTTTTAAAAAAAGAAAAAAATCTTTTTAATATCATTTATATTTTTAAATCTAATTTTACATAATTTCATTTTCAATAATCATGTTAACACTTCACCCCATTGTGTGAAAGATTACTTGTATTTGTAGTAGGAAGGAAGGAAAGAAGAAGGAGCAGGAAGAGGAGGAAGAGGGGAAGAGGAAGAACATGGCGCCTCTAAGAGGTCCACGAAATGAAATTCACTGAGCTGGAAGCATGAAGGGCATGATGGAGTGAACATCAGCTTCCAGAGGCAGCAGAATGGACTGGGGGAATGGAAGGACCTTCCGTGTTTGCCTCCAGCAGAGACAACTTGGCCATAGTCCGGGGTGGGAGGAAATGGAAGAAGAGAGAGAGGAAGCACAGTTTTCACTTTTCCCCCTGTTTCGCCCTCTCTTAGGTCTCATCCTCTGTTTCCTTATCATGCTTTAGGTCTTAAAGGGCTCTGTCTTCAAGTCCCTGTCATACTTTCCCAACATGCATTACAATCCTTTCTCTTGTAACAGTTCTCAAGGTTACATACTCTAAACTTCCTGAAGGTAGAGATCATGTCTGTTTTATTCATCCTTGTCCTTAGTACAGAATTGGACATGTTGAGGTGAATAATTGCATAATTAAATCACAAATAGATTGTTCTTGAATGTGTAAATGAAACTGATACAAAACCGGCCCTTTATCTTTGTATCCATTATTAAGTTCAGTATTTCCAACTTGGGAAAGGCATACTGAAGCTGACTCGTTGCAGACAAGATCATTACATAACATTTTACAATATGATTTTAGATCCCACGATCAGATCTTCTATGATTCAGGTACTAATAGGTTCGAAAGGAACTGCCAAACTATCCTAAATTTGTCAGAATTTTCATACATGTGGTTGAGAGGAAAGATGTTTTATAACCATCCAAAGTGCTAAAAAGAAACCTTTTTTTTCATATGTTTTGTGATTTTTTAAGAAAGTTCAAAGTGGGGTGATTTTTCTAACTGTATGCCTTGCTCAGCACCAGGTGAGAGTTAAATTTCTCTCAGATAGTGATAACGTTGACCGACAGTTGCTACCTCTCTTGACCCTGACCCAAAATACTTTAAGCTGAACAAGCATGTTAAAGCACATTTTGAAAAACATTCCAGGGCAGTGATAATTTTTCTAAAAGCAGATTTATTTACTTTTTCTAAAAGTAGATTCCAAAAACTTGGAAGCCCAGATTTATTTCCACCTAGTCTAACAGCAAATAATTTTGAATTAAAAATGTCTTCAAATAGAAGGCAGATTGGCATTCTATAGAGGCAGAGAAACAGAATGGAAAGAACGTTGGGCTGTTTGCTCTCATTCCAGCTCGGACTCTAACTAGCTAGGTAAGTACTATTGAATCATTTAGATTCTCTGGTCTCAGCTTCTTGATAGACAAACTAAAGAGACTGAACAACTATATATATACTTACTATATATATACTATATATATACTTACCAACACCTGGTTTCAAATATCCAAAGTATCTGCAAAATCTCCTCATGCAGGTGTGGTCAGCCACACCTCTGGAGGGACCTGTTCCCACTTTGGTCAAGTTGGAATAAGTGGTCATCCCTTCTGGTTTTTTGTTTTTTTTTTTTTTCTCAGCAGGACCAAGGGTCAATGTTCACTCTTCTACTGCAGCGAGCACTTCCAAAGGCAGATACTCAAGAGGTTTGCCTTTTTGGAGAACCCTTGCAGGCACTTATCGCCCCCCCCACTCCTGACCCCACTGGCCCCCTAGGATATGGACTCCATGGCTGAGAGGGCAGAGGTACTCCCTGGACTGCTCTGTGCAAGAGACTGGCTGCCAAAAGTGCTTGAGAAGGTATTGTCCACAATAGCCAGGCATCCTGAGAACAGCGACAACTCCAGCTTTCATTAATTTGAATGCAGCTCTGTGAAGTTTAAATTTTGGAGTGTTTATGTTTTCCCTGAAAGAGATGTTTGAGCACAGAATCCCTATTCGATCACCACAGACAAAAGAGGAGAGAGCTGAGGACTTTGTTAAGAATCTGTGCCTTTGCTATAAAGAATTTGTATCCTAAAGAGCCCTTCTCTGGCCTTCGATCTGCTTCTGTCCCTTAGAGAAAAGGGAATATTAATGGAGAGTCCATTCTGGTACCTTTGAATTTTTTACTTAAATAGAGAAGTAAGTGTCACTTGTCTTAATTTGATTTTGAGACCAGGAGCCTCTACCTCCTTACATTCACCGTCAGTCACTTAAATGGTCAAAAACATTTCCTTATTAATGTAGTTACTTCCCCCATTTAGTTCTTGAGCATTCCCTACCTGTTAGCACTGCCCATGGTTCTGGGTTACAACTACTACTAAGAAAGAGCTGCCCTTCAAGAACTGACAATCTTTTGAAGGAAAATAATGAATAAAGAGAAAAATTACAACAAACTGAAGTAAATTCAAGGATGTGTGTGTGAGTGTGTGCCTGTGTGTGTGAAATACATATCCTTTGAGTTTCTTCTGAGAATCGTGAAGAAGTTTTGAAAACACGGGAAGACACACCTTCTTCGGGTACACTGAGAGAGTCATTATTCTAAATAAAACCATCCTCGGTAATCCATCTATAAAGTTACCATAATTCCACTTAAAGGGCCAGCAAGATTTTAAAAGTATCATATCGAAAGTAAACATTTAAAAATACTGAAGAAAATGTTTAAAAGAAGAATAAGGGAGAGGGACAAGTCCTACCAGATTTTAACACTTACACTCAAGCTACTGTAATCAGTAGTGTAATCAGCAAAGCAATGGAAAGTCCAGAAAGAGATGCAAAAACTTGTGTCACATTAGTATATGAGAAGATGGCATTACACAGCCGTGGGGGAAAAGATGATCAGTTTGGTATCATTCACAGATCTCGCAGATATGCAAATGCAGTACAAAACTCTCAACAGCTCTTACACTGTCTTAGGCTTCCTATGGTCTTACTAAACTGGTAGATGCTTTTGGATTGGTAATTCCTTATTCGATCTAACAATGTGGATGGAAAATAGTCTCAGGCTGGCCACGACTTGAGTTCATGTCATATTGAGTTAGTCTTCCTTTGCAGATTGGATTTATCCAATTAAAAGTGATTATGGCATTTCTGCTTAATTGTTTATTGTTTACAAATGATCATAAATGTCTCTAGTGTGAAAGGATTACTTTCAGTAATTTTTTTAATAGAATACATGAAATAGAAAGCTAAATTTAAGAGTCGTTGGAACCTGTAAAAGAAATAGTCAATCTATCCAAATATATCTAAGTTACAAATGGGCCAGAAATTATGCAAAATGCTGGAGATCCAGCACAGGAAGTACTAGTTGCCACTACTCTAGGGAGAATTAAAGTCAATGGCACCAAAGATTATATGATAAAATGTGACCGTTCTGTGTGAGAGAAGAGGGCCTTCCATCTGGCTAGTGGTGAAGCAAACTGGCGGCCAAAGGGGAGTGACATCACGAGCAATTTCCCTGTGTCTATAGATTCTTATGGGATAGTTGCAATTTCTGAATCACACACACGGGACATATTTATAAGGTTGAGTTTATCTGAGCAACAACAAACAACAGGGTATTGATAATAGTCCATGGGATTTGCAGAGACTCTGCTGGTGGCCCTTGTCTACAAGACTCTAATGATGACACCCATCCTTTCTGGGTCACAAGGAGAAAGACTACACAGCACAACAAAAAAAAGGAAAAACTTCGAAGTCAGCAGCACTTGGGATCATCTTCCAGTTCCGCCCCCTGTCTATTTGACTCCCTTAATCACACAGGTTATTCCCATTTTCTTATCCACAAACATGGCAATACCTACGTGGCTCAGTTGGTATAAGAACTAGATAAGATACTGTATTTGTGACCACACAATATTTTCAAGTGGTAACTACTGGTTTCTCCCTCACAGGGACCCCCCCACTCCCACTTGTCACCCCCTTTACCTTTAACACTAGCCCTGGGAGTGAGGCTCACTGCCTCCTGGAGGCCAGATGAAAAGTAGATGGTTGCCTTCCGACTTTCAGAACAGATGATGAAAACCCACAGCAGAAACAATCAGTTTCCCTGTTCTTACACCCACCCACTGTGCATTTTGTTAAAAGTTCTCCCTTTCATCCCCAGTTATACAGAATCTTCAGGTTGAATATGTTTTAGCAGGACCTAGGCATTCTAAAAAGTAGCTGATTACAAACTTTTCTGATAGCTCCAACCGATACATGAAACAGGTGAATGGCATGGCCAGAGAAGATGGAGAGATGAGACAAGGAAGAGAATCAGGGAAAAAAAGTTAAAAAAAATTAGATTTCTAAGTGAATCTTGTATGTATATTCCATGAGCAGCTACAACTCCATACTCTGTTACAAACCAGACATTCTCATTTCCTTACACACTTGTCTTTGGAGAAAGTAGCTGAACTCTGGTGCCTTCTTTCTCAGGGGGGCCATTGGAGCCAAACCAGTGTCTTGGATTGTTCAGTTTCCTAATCTAACCAGTTGCTAAGACTCCTAATCATCAGTGTAAATCTGACTGGATGTCATCAGATTTATCATCTGTATCTTTTATACAAGAAGGAAAATAATTACTTATATTAGAAAAAAAGAGAGAAGGTTAATAAATCACTTGCTATAGGGACACCTGGGTGGCTCAGTGGGTTAAGGCTTCTGCCTTCGGCTCAGGTCATGATCTCAGGGTCCTGGGATCGAGCCCCCCATCGGCTCTCCGCTCAGCAGAGAGCCTGCTTCCTCCTCTCTCTCTGCCTGCCTCTCTGACTACGTGTGACCTCTCTCTCTCTCTGTCAAATAAATAAAAAATATCTTAAGAAAAAATCACTAGCTATGTAACCTAACATTGTGGTCATCTTTTTACGATATATACATGTATTTAATCATCACATTGTAAACCTTAAACTTTTATGCACTATATGTCAATAATATCTCCAGATAGCTGGGAATAAATAAAAAGCTCACTAGCTAGTCTGATAAATAATAGAGAAAAGACACAAATAACCAAATTAGGAATAAGAATGGGTGAATCACTTCTGATGCTGACAAAATGGGAGAGTTACGGCAAAATACTTTTAAAAAAGTCATGCAAATTTATTAAATTTGTGTCCAATACATTGATTTCTATGAAAACATAAATGAACAAAAATGAGACCCAAGCCCTAATAAACAGATCAATAAACGTGGAAGAAATAGAAGATACCAAAGAATTATTTCCTCCCTACACACCAAAATGTGTTAGGAGTAGCTTGTTTCAGAGTTGAATAATTTCAAATCTTCATGGTGTCCTTATTAAGCTTTTCAGAAAATGAAAAAAAAAAAACAGTTTCTAAGTTCTCTTTGTGAAGCTAATAATGATAAAATCAGCTTTATAAAGGGAAAGTACAGATCAATACCACTTTTGTAAACACACAATATAAAGTGCTAATAAACAGCATCATGAGAGAATATCGTGTCATATATCGCTAGTTCAAGAAAAGATCAAAATCAAAATTCAAAGTGGTTTCTACTGAATGTATAGCAAACACTCTTATAGCATCATCAAGTCAAAAACTTATAAGTTGAACCGTCATAAGTTAAAGACCATCTGTATATTCACTGACATAGAAAAAACTCCAAAACATTTTGTTTGAAGTCAACAATAGAAGCAAAATCTGCATTGTGTTGTGTACATAGAATTGAGTCTATATGCATAGAGAGATATAATGTTCATTAGCAATTTAGAAAGGAATAGTTTGTGGTTGCACATTTTCTTTATAGATATTTTTATCAATGATTTTCTATTTATCAATCAATTTTCTATTTTGAAAATAGAAAGATTGTGAATATCATGTTAAACTTTTTTTATTAACACATTTTTAAGAGAAAAATATGGATTATACAAGGAAACTATTTGGGATTGACATATTCCAAGCCCTCTCCCCAGATGGTTATGTATAAGACAATCAATTGCTCTACCTTCCAGGTCTTCCAGATTTTGAGAGATCTTTATGTCTACCAAATTTCTCTAAAGTAACCACTGTACTGTTCAAGTAAATTCTTTAAAGTACATACTATGTTCAAGATCATGGGACACAGAACAGTGAACGATAAATCAGACTGCTGTTAACTTCCAGTTGTTTTTATTTCTTCTTGGGTATTTTTTTAAAGTTTTTATTTAAATTCCAGCTGGTTAGCAAACAGTGTAATATTAGTTTCAAGTATACCTTGTAGTGATTCAACACTTCCACACAACCCCTGGTGCTCCCCAAAGCCAGGGCTATCCTTATCAACAATAACCAAATTTTGGGAAGAACCCAATGTCCATTGACTGATGAGCAGATAAAAGAAGATGGGGTACACACACGTGCATGCACGCATTCACGAGCACACACAATGGAATATTATTCAGCCATAAAGAAGAATGCAATTTTGTCATTTGAAACAACATGGATGGAGCTAGAGTACAATGCTAAGTGAAACCAGTCAGTCAAAGAAAGACAAATGTCATATGATTTCACTCACATGTGGAATTTAAGAAGCAAAACAAACAATCTTAGAAGTTACAATTCTTGTGGAAAGACTTTTGGACACTGTGTTGGATTATAAGAAATGTGCGCTTCACAAACCATAAGAGACTCTTAATCTCAGGAAACAAACTGAGGGTTGCTGGAGGGGGGTCGGAGGAGGGATAGGGTGGCTGCGTGATGGACCCTGGGGAGGGTATGTGCTGTGGTGAGTGCTGTGAACTGTGTAAGATTGATGAATCACAGACCTGTACCCCTGAAGCAAATTATACATTATATGTTAATTAAATAAATAAATAAATAAAATGTGCTCTTCGGTTGGGGAAACCTATATTGTGATATTGTGTGTGTGTATGTATGTGTGTGTTTGCACAAGGAAAATGAGAATTGTCCAACTGTATAACCCAAGGTAAATAATAACTTAAGGAGGAATGATGACATAGGTGTACTATATATTGAGAATGACTGTAAGAAGCAACATTTTGGATTCTAGGTAGAAATTTAGTATAGCACATCTCACAATCCACGGGCCTCATTGAACAAAAAAAAAATCCCCAACTCTGCATTAGTTAGATACTCACCATAATGCCCCACCTGCCCCCGAAAATATCCATTGCAGATGTGATTCATTTAAAGGCCTTGAGATAGGGAGATCACCCTGGATTATTCGTGAGACACAATCTTATTGCATAAGACCTTAAAACTGGAGAATTTTCCTGGCTGTGGGCAGAGAGTGATGTGGTCTCAGAGAAGCAGTGCTTCTGATTTGAAGGGTGGGGGTATGGAAGAACAAGCCAGGGAATCCGGGTAGCCAACAGAAACTGGGAAAGGCGTGGAAACCAATTCTCCCGTGAAGTCTCCAGAAAGGAAGGCAGCATTGCTAACATTGACATCAGCTCGAGTGAGACCCAAGTCCAACTTCGAACCTCCAGACTTGTAAGATCATAGATTTCCACTGTTTAAGCCACTCCTTTGTGGCACTGTGTTGCAGCAACAATAGGAAACTAATACTCTGACTTTTTAGTTTTTGAGAGATTTACTGTGTACAGATAATTTATCTCATATATACCTCAGCTTTTTAGAAGAAATGGAAAGCTTTACACAACAAACACATTCAAAATAGTAGAAAACTAGGAAAGGACCATTTCCAGCATCCAGTGCTTAACTGGTTGATCCATGACCAAGTGAAGCTAAAACTTCTGAATGTATCTGACATGAAATAAAGCAAAAATAAGTCCAAGAACATCTGTTTCTGGCAAGTGGTTGTTTCTCAAAACTGTCCAAGGTAATTTTTCCTAAGATATTTTTAAAGCTTGCAAAGGACTCTCTTATAATATGGCATTACATACAGGTCTTGTCTCCAGGGCCCTGTTGTAGACCAGACCAGTGGTCCATGCCCTGTGCTCTTTTCTTTCCTTTTTAAACCCTTCAATCCTTGGCTAGAGCTTGCTTTCTTCTCCTCTTACTAACAGCCCCATCCTGCCTTCCCATAGAGTGGGCTCCCCCAAGCTGATGGCAGGGTAACCAGTCTTCCCATGCTTCCTGCCTCTTAGCTAGGAAAAAGACAAGCACACGGGCTCATTTCATTTGTAGGATTTCCCTTCTGAAACAAAGACAGAATGACAAAAAGAGCAAGTGTGGGAAAGGTCTTCTAGTTTACAGCTCTGAGCTGATTAAAATCACAACTGCTGAGAAAGAACAGGGCTAAACAGTCCCTAACACACAAAGGGTATGAAATAAAAATTTAATAATTGAGAAAATATTAAGTAGACGTGATGTTTGTGCATGATTAGGTGGCTCTGTGTGTGTGTGTGCGTGTGTGTGTGTGTGTGTGTGTGTGCATATACAGTAACTCCAGCCCTTCATTCTCTCTTTTTCTCTACACTGGAACTGTACAATCATACAATGACAATGCAGGAAGAAGCCACAGAGGTCATTTTGTTCAACCCCCACGTTTGCCAAGGAAAGACTGAAAGCCAGACAGGTGGAGACTTGTCTGTCCTTTGACTTCTTTTTCTTTGCTTTTCAATGTTTTTCCATCAGCAGCAGCACATCAACCAAATGATGGGATGAGATTACTCAGGCTGGGGTCATTCTCTTCCTCATTCTTATTGACCATGACAATCTCTCCCTTTAATGCCTTTCCTTCCTATCTCATCTTTAACACTATTAATTCATTTCTTTCATGATTAGTCTCCACTAGATTTGTCTTTTACAGATAAACTGAGTCATCAGCAGGCATTTTCCTAGAAGTCAGCCTTGCTATATGTCCAGCCCATAGAAGTCTGTGACTTTCTATCTTATCCTATCTCCTGGATCAAAGGTTTTTGTTGACCTAACTTTCTTATCATGTCAAGTGTTAATCTTTTTTTAGTGATAGAGGAATTGCCAAACTAAAGTGCTTTGGAAAAATGAGTACAATGACCTGTCATTTCAAAGTCCTCACTAGCCAAGGTCCTACTTGCCCTATGGGTGCCATGGTACTGAAATTGTGAAGGCAGTGGACAGGGGTCCCAGAGTCACAGAAATCTTGAAATCCACAGAAAGAATACTCTGAAAACCCGGCATGCCTGGCTATTTGACTCAATGAATCAATCCAAACTTCATATAAAAAATAATGGTAGCTAATATTGTGTGTACAATGTGATAGGTATTATTCTAAGCACTTGACACAGATAGTCTGATTTAAGTCTGGGATCAAGTGCATTTGGTGCCCCGATTTCATATAGGGCAAATGTGGGCACAGAGAAGGTAAGCAATTTGCCTGAAACCCAGAGACAGTAATTAATGGGGCCAGGATTTAGAGAGTCTAGTCTCCTAATGCCTCTGCCAAGCCACCTCTGCTATCGGGGCTAACTTAAGTCAACCTTCACCCATGCCTAGTATTTGAAAAGACTGTCTTTGAAGGCATGACCTACAGGCCGGGGAGATGCCATAGTTGCATAGATGCCATCTACTAAGCATATAAAACAGGTTTCAAGGTACCTGAAGTGGCCACAGGCTTTTCTGTCTGGTGATGACCCAAAGGAAATTGTCCTAAAACCTAGAGCCTGATGGTGGGTCCCTGGTTCAACCATGGCCCAGAAGGACTGCTGCTAAACCGCCTTCACAACTTGAGATGTACTTTGTAGTAAGTTGGTTAATTCTTAGCAGTTGAGCTCTGAGCTTTAGGTCTGACTTGGGTGGAATGCAAACTTCTGGATCAGCTCTTGTCTCTCCCTGCCTTTGTTGAAGTCTAGAGCCTCACTGTGCAGCAGCTCAGAATTGAAACTGGACCACCTGTTTGAGGCTTCTTGGGCTGCAACATACAGCTTGTAAGAAAAGTCAACCGAGAGCGGTGGTGGGAAAATACACCTGGCTTTCTCCACTGGAAGTTAGTCCTTTAAGGAATCAGGAATAATATGGCAGGCTCATGCATTCTGCTCAAACCAGGGTCACCTTTGGCCAATTAGCCTGCCATATTGGAATGTTCCATGATCAAAGCCAGGGTAGATGCTTTTGTCCACTTCCACATTTTTGAATACCGCCTCTTTGGAAATGATTTCCAATTCATTTCTCCAGCCATTGCCTCTCTCACAGGCCCCTGATTCACATTTCCAACTCAGACTAAAGCAAAACACATTTTCTATCTTATCTTAATAATGGGCACCACCCTCCACATGTCACAGAAGCCAGAAACCTCTAAAATAACCAAGGTCCTTTGTCCTTAGCCTCAAGTACAGCCCTATGCAGAAATCCTCTAACTTAACCGAAATGGCTCTGGAGTCCATCTCCCACCCGCCCCCTCCCCCCACCTTGTCCATGACACACTCAGATACTCAGACAGACTCAAACACCATTGGTGATCTCTGTGCCTGACCACTCCAGTAACCTCTTAATTGCATCTGCCTCCATACCTTCCACTTTCAGTTCACCTTCTTCACTGCCTCCAGCTATTTTTCCCAATTACAGATGTAACCATGTCATTCCTATGCTTAATTACCTACGTGCCTTCCTATGAACATAATCCTAAAATTTTATGTGGCATATAACTTCTGTCCCAGTCTGGTTTTGATCTATATCTTGGCCCATTTCCCACCCTCCCTCTCTACCACCTCTTCACGTACTCTCCCAGATGACAGTAATCATTTTCATAATTAGGCTCTCATTGCATCCTTCATTCACAGCATTTATCACATTTTAGCTCATTGTTCTGTGTGTGTGTCTCTCTGATTTCTAAAGTATATACACTTTAGGAAGGAAGGTGTTGTTCAACACCCCATCCTGAAAGAGAAGCGTGGGACTTAGAAAATACTCAGATAATATGTGCTGAATAAATGAATAAAGGCAGTAGTGCTTAATTTTGTGTTGACCATTAGAAAAAATGTTTATGTATATATATGACTCTCATATCAAGTAAACAATAATAGAGTATTTTGTAAGAAGTAGCAAGAAATCATTTCCACAGGTGACTGGACAAAGAAAGGTGATACACACACACACACACACACACACACACACACACAGCGGAATATTATTCAATTATAAAAAAGAAGAAAATCTTGCCATTTGTGATGACATAAGTGAACCTACAGGGTATTATGCTAATGAAATAAGCCAGACAGAGAAAGAAAAGTCCTGCATGATATCACTTATGTGTGGAATTATAATAATTTTTTAAGAAGCCAATTTCATAGAAACAGAGAAAGAGTGGTGCTTGCCTGGGGTTGTGGGGGTCGGGTTTGTGGAGATACAGGTCAAATTACAGTCTTTTGGTTATAAGGAGAACAAGTTCTGAGAATCTAATATATAGCATCATGACTATAGTTATTAGTCAGTATCATATACTTGAAAGTTGCTGAGAGTAGATCTTAAGCTTACCACACACACACACAATTTAAAAGAGTTAACCACATGAAGTGATGCATGTGTTCATTATCTTGACCTTGGTAATCATTCCATGATATATATTAAAACATCACAGTGTATGCTTTCAACATGTATTGTATTAGATATATTTGTCAATTACTCTTCAGTAAAGTTAGGAGGGAAATAAATAATGTAAAAAAAAAATCATGGACCTTGAAGTCAGATACCCGATTTACAATCCCAACATCAAGATGTTTTACCTAGGTGATCATGGGCAAGTCAGGTACATCCTTCAGTTCATTTTTTCAGCTGTAACATGTAGATAATAATACACCTCATGGGTGGGGAGATGGTGAAAAGCAAGAGGCATGTACAAAACTGATTACCCCTGTGCCCAACACAGACTTGATTTTTAACAGATGACAGCATCCCAGTATGACACCTGTGTGCTTACTTGAATTATTTGCAACCTTTCCAGTTCTTTTTTTTTTTTTTAAGATTTTATTTATTTATTTGATAGTGAGAGAGATCACAAGTAGGCAGGGAGGCAGGCAGAGAGAGAGGGGGAAGCAGGCTCCCTGCTGAGCAGAGAGCCCGACTCGGGGCTCGATTGCAGGACCCTGAGATCATGACCTGAGCTGAAGGCAGAGACTTAACCCACTGAGCCACCCAGGTGCTCCTTTCCAGTGGAATCTGGAATCCAGTTCCAGGGGAATCTGTTGTGATTCCACTAAATTATCTAAATGTCTAAACCTTAGTATAATCTTGATTTCTCTTTTTTTTCTCCTTTTTTAAAGAGCCATGACAGGAAACCAAATATAGAGGGAAATTCCCAAGCACAGGCTGAAACCCGCCTCACTAATTTTCTCCAACTCACAATGTCAGATCATCACATCAAGAAAATAAAGTGGCTATTCCTCTTATCATTATTATTTAGTGAGCATCTACTATATGCACAGTACTGTGCTGGGAAACATTCCAGATGGACTCCCACAGGGAGTTTTCAATCTGCTTCAAAACATAAAAAGAACATTTGTGGGACAATGGTGACATAAAACTATACATAACAGAGACAGATCTGTGCCATGAGTAAGTTCAGCAAGAAACGAAAATCATTGTGGGCTGAAAGTCTTGGGAGAAGCCTGGTGAAGGAGGCAGGTTTGAGCTGGTTCTTCAGTGTGGCTGAAATCTGGATAGCTGGAGAGACTGGAGAACCTACCAGCTGGGGAGGTGATGACAAGAGGAGGCAGGGAGCTACGACTGAGAAAAGCCTTGTCAGGAAGGCATTAAATAGACTGAATTTATAGACAGGGACACTCAGGCTAGTACAGGATCAGCAATGAGGGAAGAACCAATCATTCTGAGACTTGACCCGAGCTTTATCTGATACCCACCTCTACCTCTGACCTTTGAACCATGCAGGATTTTGAAATTTTAAAATAGCATCAACATAAAATTATGATAATTGTTCTTTTATTAACCTTTTCCCTGTTCAGGATAGGAACAGGGACAAATGCTCCTCGGGAGAGAAATAACTCTCTCAATGAAGCACGAACTCTTATCTGTAAGGTGAGGTCCCAGGAGAAGGTAAATAAGATCATCCATTTTGAAATGCGGCTGATTTCAGCCTTGATGTCCTTAAGACATAGCAATGTAAAAATTACAGATATATTGGCTTTCCAGTGAGGGAGAGAGGTTTTCTTGGAAGAAGAGCTTTCAAATCTGGCAAATCACTCAAATAAGTTTCTGCAATGCTCTCCCCTGGCAGTCATTCATAGAAATTTACTACTTGGCATCTTGAATCAACCACATATTATTGCTTAATTAAAAGTGCTTCTTTTAATAGATCAATAGACTTGCTTTTAGGAGCTGCCATAATAACACCTATACTTTTATTCAAAGTGGTAAAAGGTAGTCAGGAGGGATGACACACAGGAGCTCCACAAAGCTGGAGTTAAGACGTGCATGACCCAACACGCCATTTTGTGTCAGGGTGCACGTAACACAAATCATAGCTCTTTGAAACAGAAAGAAAAATCCGGGCCAATTCAAACTAATGACCTGGCTCTTGTTTCTCAAGTGGGCGGGGGTTTACATGAAACCTCTTCATGCCGCTCCAGAACAGGGTGAGCACCCGAGCGTTAGGCTTCCTGAATCATGGCCAAAGGGCTTGGCCAAGGCCAGTGAAGGAGTATGAGAAGGTAGCACAAAAGGAGAGACGAGATTGCACGGGCTTTTCTACTCTCTGAAAACCTGTATCCCATTCTTCCTTTCCTTTTGTATGTGCTTTTTATCAGATTTCTTTCTCCTATTAGATTTTCTGTTCTTCCCTTTTCTGGAAAGTTTGTTGCAAAAGATTGGTTCTTCACCTCTTCTTGGGACACAAATGTTTTTGAAAAATCTGATCCAAAGCATGTACTGTCTCAGAGAAAAATGAGCATAAGACTCAAAACGGGGCAGAAATTCTCAGATCCACAGATTCTCCAAAACCCTATAGACCTCCAATTAAGATCCCCTCCAAGTGATCTTTGATGGCACTGAATGAGGAAAAAGGACAGGTCTTTTAAGTTACTGTAGAAATATATTAAATCTGAAAGGCATTTCATTTGTAAGCCATAGCTTAGAGTAGTGAGTTCATAACTATCTGGCTGGTCAGTACTCCAGGTGTTGCTTCACCTAGATTTTATCCTGACTCTGGGAGGAAGTCCCATGTATTTGGGAAATTTCTCTCCTACCTCATCTTTGGGCAATGGCCATAACACACTTCATCCTGAGGCCTGAATTCTCTTGCCCTGAGTCCAATAGCCATCCTGGTCAGTAAAAAAAAGAAAGAGCATATAATTCTAAAGAGGATTCTGTTTACTCACTGAAAACAGCTTTTCTTTTCTTTCTTTTTTTTTTTTCGAAAACAGCTTCTCTAAAGGAAGTTTTAGATTATAAAGAAACCTTTTAATTTTAATGTAACCTTTTTTGGTTGAATCTGAAACCCAACATGCAATCAGGTTCCTGATGCTAACACCCGGTGTTGGTCTGGCTTCTCACTATCTAAAAGCCTATTTCCCTTCTCTGTATAAATATACACTATGCAACAAAACTCTGCTTCCCTGGGACAAACGGGCCTCCAGGAGGTTCTTCTTACCTGTCAGACGTACAACCACGCGTGACTTAATCACCTTATGACTTTGCTTCTGTGACTCAACGTGAGCCAAACAACCCTGGCCATTCAGTAAATAAAGTATGCTCCAGAAAAACCCGCCTCACCCATGGAGACCAGACAATGATTAAGGGCAGAGTGATGTCTTGCCCATTGGCTCCACTGGCCCAATACTTACTTTTCCTTCAACCCAGGGCACCATTTTAATACCCGATGAAAACAGCTAAGAGTGATCAATGGCCCAGCACTCACTGTGTGCGTACTTCAGTGCATGTACTCAGTCTGTCGCCTTCCCTGTAAGGTAGGTGGGGTGACTGTGCCTATTGTACAGATGAGAGAACAGGCATTGGGAGTAACTTGCTCAAGGCTCCACATCGGTAAGCAAGGTTATGTGATGTACCTGCGCTCAGACACCATTGCCAAGGCATTTAGTCAAAGGAGATGAACAACTTTCATGGCTCATGCAGGAGATTCGTGGAGGCACTGAGTTGGTCTTCCCCTGGAGCCACTGGAAAACCATCAACATGGGGGTGGGGCCATCCTCCAGGACCTGGTGTCAATTTCTAAGTCTACTTGGTGAAAGACAGAACTAGAAATCACAACCTACAGTCATGTTTTGGATGCCCTCTGGAAGGTTTTATTGTGCTGTTCTACTCTTTGCAGGGGATACATTTGAAGTCATAGTAAATAAATAAACGGTCTTCTCATTGATTAAACTGTATTTGAACTGAGGACGTATAATCTCAAGTCTTTTTTTTTTCCCAGAACAACTGTAAAGCAATTAAAAAACACACAGAGTAAGTTCCTCAAACAGAAAATAAAAATAAAGGGTAAAATACCAGGAAAATAGGACTTAATAAAATTCATCCTTATTCTAGATGAGCCTCAGAATCCAATTATTTTTCTTCCTTTTTAAAAACCTGGGGCCCCTTCTTTTCGTAGAGGGCCAACTCAGATCATCTCCTTAACTCTGTTCATAGCTAACTCTTTTTTTTTTTTTAAGATTTTATTTATTTATTTGACACAGAAAGAGAGATCACAAGTAAGCAGAGAGGCAGGCAGAGAGAGGTGGGGGGAAGCAGGCTCCCTGATGAGCAGGGAGCCCAATGCTGCGGGCTTGATCCCAGGACCCTGAGTTCATGACCCGAGCTGAAGGCAGAGGCTTAACCACTGAGCCACCCAGGCACCCCATGTAGCCAACTCTTATGTCCACAAAAAACAGTTTAAAAAAATTAAATTAAATAATAAAACCCTATGCATTCTGCAGTAGGGTTTTATTTCTCAAGGACAGCCCAAACTTGTCTCACACCTATTCCCTTCAGAGCTACTCTGTGAAAGAATGGTTTTACAGAAGTGCAAGGCACAATTCTAATTTATCTCGATATCACAAAGAAATCAAACACGAGCACAGAAGAGCTTTTCAACAAGCTGGGAAATTGTGTCCAGATACCTTGCTATCAGCGTGTGTGCAAAGGCATTCATGGTGAGCTGACAGGTAGTGGTTATTAAGAGGAATTACTGTTTGTTGTTTTAAATAGATCATCCCATAAAGTAAATTAATCAAGCCAGATTAAATATTCATGAAGGATGTAATTTTAAAAACCACATCTGTAAAACCACATTTTAAATCCGACCCTTGGGAAATGTGCACCTTTTGTTAGTATGGAGAGCAACACATTTTCTCTCTCACCGATGTCCAACCACACACACAAATCTGCCTTTCCCATAATGGGCAGGGTTGTCTGCAACGTTGTCTGACAAGCAAAAGGAAGATTTTTCAAGCTGTTATTTATTAAAATGAACTTTCACTGAGTGTTTTTTAAAGTCCACTTAAATGAAACTTCCATTGTTAAAATGAATGTAACTATTTTTTTTTTCATTTCATTTCTCACTTGTTAATTTAAGGTCAATTAATATTAACTAGACTCACTACTAACAATCTCAATATTTATAAGAGTGTTATGAAAATTAACCCTAAAATTTCTTTTTCTCCCTAATAGGCCTTTCTGCCAGAGTGAAAAAGAACCTTTTGTGTTTCAGTGGGTAGAAAGGCTCAGTTATGCAAGAGGAGTGGGTTCTGGAAAGTTGCTGGGTTGTAGTGCCTGTAATTAACCAGACGTGCTGAGCACTTACAAATTTGTTAAGACTGTAGGTCTCATATTAAGCTTTCTTTCCACAAACAACACAAAAGGGGGACACAAGGAAACTTTGGGAGGCGGTAGCCTATGATTATTACCTCGATTGTGGTGGTTTTAACAGGTGTGTGCATGTCTAAATTCATCAAACTGAGTATTAAATATGCACAGAGTTTTGTTTTTTGTTTGTTTTTTTTGTTGTTGTTGTTGTTTTGGTACATCAACTGTACTTCAACAAAGCTGTTAAAAATGCCCTTTGGGGGAGACTTGGCTGGCTCAGTTAAAGGTCTGCCTTCGGCTCAGGTCATGATTCCAGGCTCCTGGGATGGAGTCCTGCATCCAGCTCTTGCTCAGAGGATGGGGATTGGGGGGGCCTTCTTCTCCCTCTGCATCCTTCTCCCCCTGCTTCTACTCTCTCTCTAACAAATATAAATAAATATAATCTTTTAAAATTGCCCTTTTGAAACAAAACAGATGAACATAGAGGAGGGGAAGGAAAAATAAAGTAAGATGAAAATGGAAAAGAAGGCAAATCTTAAGGGACTTAACTCTAGGAAACTACAGGTTGCTAGAGAGGAGGTGGGTGAGGGAGGTGACCATTGGGTGATGGGCATTAAGAAGGTCACTTGATGTAATGAACACTGGTGTTATACAGGACTGATGAATCACTAAATTCTACCTCTGAAACTAATAATACTGTATGTCCTAATTGAATTGAATTGAAATAAAATATTTTTAAAAATACCCTTGTGAATTTCCAACATACTTTAAAGGCAGTGGCCATGAGGTGAGCAAATTATCCCATTTAAATAGATATGCGTATATAAGCATATACCTCTAACTGCACTAACCAGAATGGGAGTACACGTGAGCGTGTCTGCACACGGGCGTGCATGCGTGTGTGTGCGCACACGCACACACACACACACATCACTTATTCTTGAAACCTGTCCTTGGGCTCAATTCCCCAAGGACAATTCCCCAGGGGAAAAGGTCAAGGAATTTGTCAAAGAGGTACCCATCCCATGTACCTATATATTTTTTTAGAAATCAACTTTGGCTCCGAGTTTTACAATCAACGGCAGGCCAACGCCTTACCAAAGGCGATGTTTCCGCAGGTGTGTGTACACAGCAACTTTGCCCGCGCCCCCAGCGCCCCCTTCCTAGCGGCCCGCCGGCCCGGGCAGGTGCACCTGCTGGACGGCTGCCCGAGCTCCCCGCCCGGCGCGTGGGTGTCCACGTGCGCTCCCGTGGCCACGCACCCACCCGCACCCAGAGGCAGGCTCGGTGCTCCGGTCCGCCGGACGATTTCATTAAAATTTCATCTCCGTAGCCAGTTGCCGCCTGGGTGTTTCCGAGAAGAAAAGGGGAAAATGGCTGCTGCGGAAGGGAGTAACAGGAACCTCCCGAACAAATACACTGGCAAGTGCGTCTCATAATGGCCCGGGCTCAGCGTTTTTCTGCGATAAATGAGTAAACGTTAAATGGATCTGTGAGATGCACTATCGCAGGCATTGCCATGGGCAAGCCTTATCCAATGATGAAACAGCAAGGCCTCGTGAGATAAAGATGATAGAAGAGGCGCTATCAGGTGGCAGCGGGGTAATTACAACTCTCTATTTGGGCTCTGCAGTGATGCTGCCTGTGATAAGTGGCGAATAATGAAGAAAAAGGAGCAGTGATAATGCAGGAGCTAAATGGTAGAAAATAGCCTATCATAGCCCACAGCCCTCTGAGCGCCTATGGGGACTTTGAACTATCTTCCTCAGTTTTCATCCGCAGAAAAAAAAAATACTCTCTGTCTTTCTTCTGCCTTCGCTAAATTTATGTCTGGTGGGACAAAAGGAAACACTGAAAGGAAATCAAGGGTATGTGAAGAGAATATGACCTTTGCAAATAACTCTGAAGGTCACTGTGTAATTATTCTAAAATAAAAGTATCCTGTAATCTTGCCCGCACTCACAAAAGATGCGAGAGCATTTTTTAAAATGTGATTTGGCAGCATTTTGTTGGGGGATCATGGCTTATAAAAGGTCAAGTAAAGTGTTTCTAATTATAGCCTGTCAAGTAGAGCCTCAGAACACTCAGAGCCATTTGTTACTATTGAGTCGAACTTTGATTACAGCAAAAGACAGGCCGAAGACAATCCATTACCGGGAAGGAAAATCCAGCTTCTGGAGGATAGTTTCTGTCCAGGGTTTTAAGACAAAATAGCCTGTGCAAAAGTTGTAGAGTTTTAACCTTGGTCCTTCTGTCATCTAAAGCAGGGTAAGTCTGGCCTTTCTCCTGCGAATGAATTTGGATTAATTTTGTGAGTACATATCTGTTTCACTTGGAACGACCGTGAGCCTCACAATGAGGATGAATGAAATCAAGGGAGAGGAAGTGTGTGTGTAGACATGTTGGTGTGACCTGTGAACACACGCATGAGATGGTCAAGGACCTTTTAAATTGTTTTAAATGGTGATAAAATACACACAAAATAAAATGTACCAAATCAAGTTGTACAGTTCAGTAACATTAAATACATTCACATTGCTATGCAATCAATCTCAAAACTCTTTCCTCTTGCAAAATTGAACTTTGTACTCATTGAACAATTTCTGTGTTCGCCTTCTCGCCCCGCCCCTAGTAACCCTCACTCTGCTGTCAATTTCTATGAATTTGATCCTTCCAGGTACCTCATGTACACGGAATTGTACAGTATTTGTTCTTTGTGATTGACTCATTCACTCAACGTAATGATCTCAAGGTTTATCCATGTTATAACATTTGTCAGAATTTCCTTCCTTCATAAGATGGAAGAATATTCCATTGTATGTATATACGTGTTTTGTTTATCCATTTGTCTGTCAGTGGACACTTGCATTACTTCCAATTCTTGATTATTCTGAATAGTGCTTCCATGAACATGAGTGTATAAATATCTTCTTGAGACCCTGCTTTCAATCCTTTTGGGTATGTCTCCAAAAGTAGTCTTACTGGATGATTTGGCAATTCTATTTTCAATTTTTTTTTTTTTTTTTTTTTTTTTAGGAAACACCAAATTATTTTCTACAGTGGCTGCACCATTTTTATTCCCATTAGGAATGTTCTAGATCGCCAATGTCACCACATGCTTGCTAACACTGATCGTTGTCTCTTTTTAAAATTTTTTAAATTTTTAAAAAACATTTATTTGTTTATTTGAGAGAGAGTCAGAGCACAAGAGAAAGCACAGCAGGGGTAACAGCAGAGCAGAGGGTGAAGCAGGCTCCCAGCTGAGCAGGGAGCCCAATGTGGGGCTTGATCCCAGGACTCTGGGATCACCACCTGAGCAGAAGGCAGATGCTTAACTGACTGAGCCACCCAGGCACCCCCTTTTTTAAATAGCCATTCTAGTGGGTATGAAGTGGTATCTAATTGTGGTTTGATTGGTATTTCCTTAATGACTAACGATATTGACTATTTTTGCATGTGTTTATTGGCCATTCTTCTTTGGAGACATGTCTATTTGTGCCATTCAAATCCTTTGCCTATTTTTAAGCTGGATTATTTCTCTTTCTCTTGTTGAGTTGAAAGAGTTTCTTAGGTATCCTTGATGCTAGACCCTTATCAGATACATGATTTACAAATATTTTCTTCCATTCTGTGGAATGTTGTTTTCTTTTCTTGATAGTATCCTTTCATATAGAAAAGTTTTCTATTTTAATGAGGTATAAATATATATATATATATATATATATTAGTTATTTGTGTTTTAGGTGTTATAGCTAATCCAAGGACACAAAGATTTAGGCCTAAGTTTTCTTTTAAGAGTTTTATAATTTTTTAAATTCAATTTTTAAAGAATGCAATTTAAAATTTTTTAAAGCTGGGGCCTAAATGACAATATCTAAAGCTTGGATTCCACATTGAAATCCACATGGACAGAAATTTCCACAGCAAACAGATACATGGAGTCAGTCACTCTGCCCTAGTGGCAGCTGTGAACTAGGCTCTTGGGGGTGCAGTGGAGACAAAGACACCATGATATCCTTGAAGAAGCTCATAAGGTTGTGTGGGAGAAGGTTTATTATTACTCTATTAGTCCATTCAGTGGAAAGTAACAAAATACAAGAGACTGAGTGGCTTACACATGCCAATTTATTTTCCCAGAGTTGTGGTTTCTGGAAGTCCAAGATCAAGGTGCCCGTGAGATTGGTTTTTGGTGAGACTTCTCCTCAGCTTGCAGATGGGATCTTTGCCCTGTATTGTCTTCTCTGTGTTCTCGCACAGGGAGAACAAGAGCTAGTACACTCTGGTGTTTCTGCTCCTTCTTATAAGGACACCATTCCTCTTGTGTTAGAGATGACCTCATTTAATTTTAGTTACCCCCACAAAGGCCTATCTCCAAATACAGTCACACTGGGGATTAAGGTTTCAATATATGAACCGGAGGTGTTGGTGGTGGGGGACCCAATTCAGTCTGTAACAACAATATATAATTGTCACATATAAATTATCTTCTCTAAGACTTACCATCTTGTTGAGATAAGTATTACAGATGTGGACAGTCTCCGACATTGAGCCCTTTCTCCAGAGTCACATAGCCTGATGGGCCCGAGTCAAGATTTGCTTGTTTAATTGATGTCATTGACAGTCAGTGTTCTCTGTCCCCTCTGTATCACCCTGGTCTAAGGCCACATCATCTCTTTCTCACCCTTTTGCACTTGCCCCTTAACCTTCTCCACTCTTGCCCACTACCATCCTATCACTAATTGGAGTAACCATTCCCAAATGTATATGACCTTACTCTTCCCTCTGCTTGAAAATCTACAGTGACTTCCCATTGGAACCAGGATAAAACCTATACTCTTCCCATGGCTTACCTCATAAGGCATGGTTCATATGGTTCATAGTCCCATAGAGTTCACAGCCCCCAAGAACCAGTTTCTGCTTACCTCTCTGACCCCAGCTTTGGACCACTAACCCCATGCTCTCTACTTAGAACACACTCATCTCCATGTTCCTTGCCCATGAGGTGTATGTATCTTTGCATTTATGTCTCCTTTTGCCTGAAACACTTCCCCTGAGCTCTTCATAGCTCCTTCCTTCTGGTAATTTAGCTCAACCCAAACATCCCCTTCTTGGTAAGGCCATTTAAGACCACACAGTGGAAAGCAGCTCCCTTCCTCCCTGTGATTCTCTCATACTGTTTCTATATCTTTTTCACAGCACTTGTCCCTATCTCAAAAAAAATTTTTAATGTATTTACTGGTTGATTCTCTACCTTCTCCTACTAGATTATAAACTACAAACGCAAGGACCTTGTTTCCCTTATCCATTGCTATCCCACCCTAGAATACTTTCCAACACATAATAGATGATAAGTTAAGTATTTGTTGAGTTCATTAATCATAACGTGTACAATGCTTAAGAGAAGGGAACAGTTAGCCACTGGCTAGAACAAAAAGAGAGAAAAGGAGTGAAAAGGGAGACTTTGTGGTGTTGAAAAAGTCTTCAGTGAGAAGACAACTCGAACTTTTGAAATTGAAGAATACAGTTGTGTGAGCCATAGAAAGAGATAGGGGATGAGGGCATTCCAAAAGGAAAGCATGTGTGATGTCACAGAAGTATGAAACACTATTGCAATCTTAATAATATTTCACATTTCCTGCCCTTTATACTTTGAAGGCACTTTAGTAGACACAATTTTATCTTCATTCATCTTTGGAAAATGAACAAATTAAGCTTGCCAGGCCAAGTGATTTCCCAAGTATACACACAGAGCAGCTAAGAATACAAATTCAGTGATAGGCCCTTTAAAAAACTGTTTTTGCAAAATAAATAATCACTAAAAAGAAAATCATATTTACTGTTATCTTTGGAGGAACTCTGATGGCTGAAACAAATAAACCCCAAAATATCAGTGTCTTAACGTGACACAAATTTATTTGTTGTTCACACACAGACCCAGGTGAGAGTTTCTGATGACTTTGCTCCAAACAGTAATTCAGGGACCCGGTCTTATTCCAACCTGTGAATCCATCAAACCCTAGGGCCTTGTCATCGGCATCTGCTCAGTGAAAGGAGCAGGCATGTGGGTGAAGAATAACATCCTAAAATGAGATACCCATCATTTCCATTCACCTGCCATTAGTGAGAAATGGTGATATGACTCCATCTACCTGCAAGGCCATCTGGGAAATGTAGTCCCCAGCAAGGCAGCCATTTTCCAGCACAACTCTATCCTATTGGATGGAGAACATAAATTTTGGCACACAAATAACCATCCTGCCCTGCTTAGTTCTTTTAGAGATCTGATTTTGAGGTTTAAAATGTAACTGTCCCAGAGCATGACTATATGGATTTAAACATAGGGGTGTGGAGAGGGCACCCAAGGTATAGGGGGAGGATAAAAACAACTCTTAAACATTCTAACTGGTGACTGGATATGTTAGACATTTTCTGGGCCTGCATTTTAAAGGTACATTATCCTTCTTAACTATACTATGAAAATACTTACACAACTGTTCATTAATACTCTGCTTCTCAGGACACCTGAGTGGCTCAGTCAATTAAGCCTCTGACTTTAGCTCAGTTCGTGATCTCAGGGTTCTTGGATAGAGTCCCACATCTGGTTCCATGCTCAGCACCAAGTCTGCTTGTCCCTCTCCCTCTCCCCCTGCTCATGCTCTCTCTTTCAAATAAATTAAAGTCTTTAAAAAAAAAAAACTTTTCAATCTCCCATAATCACTTCTATCATTTTTATTAAGTCATGTCTAAGTTATTACCATTAAACATTCAAATCAACTCTGCATATCTATACAATTTCAGTTTTCTTGTGTATTAAATAAGGACTACTCTACCTCACATGATTGTTAGCAATTAATACAAAGATTCATAAAACAATGTTAGAGGGCTAAGATAGGAATTAGTGATCCTTCTACTCATTTTTTATTTTTGTCTTCCAAAGCTTGTGTCATTTCCTAAATCCTTTAGGTATCTAAGGAAAGGAATCCTTGCTTCCAAAACTCCGATGACAATCTCTCCCTTGGCTTTATTTTCTCTTTCAAAACTCCCATTTCTCTTCCTTAGCCATGTTTTGTGATATTCTTCTAAGGAAGTAGACCTTCACATGTGTCCCGGTCCCTCACCATTTTTTCACAGGTACTTTGCCAAAGTTTTCTCTTTTAAACACATTTTAGACAGTAACAGATTTTCCCCTCAAGTCCGCGTTCTTCCCTCAAGATATTCATAGACAACCCTGTTTGATATTAGGGTAAGGCACAGACTTCACAAATAATTACGTCTTGGTCTTTTGTGAAATTTTATTATGTTTTTCTAATCATTTAAAAGCTACAACTATTTTTGACTGAAAAAAAATGCTGTTTTACCTTCTTAAGTTTTTAAATACTCAGCCAATTAGTGTGGGCTCCTCAGAAGAGATAATGGTTTATGACGGTAACATTCACAGTTAACACTTACATAAACTTATAATGTGCCAGGTGTTGTGCTCAGAGCTTTATATACATTTAAGTGATTCAATTCTCACAACAATCTGATGAGGTAATCACTTTTTTGATGTCAGTTTCCCAGATGAGGAAACCATGATACAAGAAGTTAAATGACTTGTGCAAGTTGTGTAGCTGGAAAGTGGTAAAGCCAGGATTTGAATTTAGGCTGTTAACTTTTACAGAAGCTTGCATTTTGGAAAGGCTATAAAAGTATTAAGTATAGATATGGAAGAAGGTTATTAGTTTGCCTTATTTTTAATTTTTTTAAAGAGATACTTATTTATTCATTTGAGAGAGAGACAGAACAGAATGGGGGTGGGGAGGAGGCAGAGGGGGAGAGAGAGGCAGACTCCCTGCTGAGCAGGAATTCCTACTCAGCCTCCATCCCAGGATCCCAAGATCATGACCTGAGCTGAAGGCAGACACTTTACTGACCCAGCCACCCAAGGGCCCCCAGCTTTCCTTATTTTAAATCATGCAAATTGTCAGTGACAGCGCTGAAACTTGCAGCCTGTGTTTCCCATCATTCTTTTCACAGCCTGCCATGGTACTGCCACATACGACAGGCACCTTGAGTTCAGAAACTGCCACCCACCATGGGTTTCTAAGTGCTTATAGCACTTGTATTTGTATCTTGAAACTCAGTATAGTTTAATTTTTGTATTGATTCTTTTTCTTTCCTTTTCTCAATTCAAGTTTGTTGACATAGCTCTTACTTGTCAAGATAAATCTTAGAGACAGGACAACAGTATCTACTCAGCCTTGAATAACAATCTTTTTAGTGGAAAAAAAAAATGAATCAAATGATCTTCATTTCTTAGTAAAGATTTCTACAGTTGTCTCTCCTTCCTCTCTCCCACCATCCTCACTGCAGTGAGTGGAGGAAATGAACCAAGAAATCAGTTGCCACACTACCACTTCAACATTTAAAAAAATAGGATTCATCTTCCCTGAACCCTGTACCTTCTCACATAGTCTCCATTTCAGTGAGGGGCACCATCATGCTTGGAATCACACAAGCCAAAAATCTGCTAATCATCTTAGGTCCTCCCTTACCCTCAACTTCCATCTCCAATTAATCACCAAGTTCTATTGATTTTACTCTCCCAAATATTTCTATATGTATCTTTCAATCTCTCTCCATTCCCACCCTCTTTGGTCCATGCTTTGCCTTTGAGATGGTCTTTCCCAAACAATGTTCTCTAAGCCTCCACTTAAAATAGCATAAGGATCGTTACTACCTCTAAGACCAAATCCAAACTCATTGGCATGACATATAGAGCTCTTGTGTTCTGGTCCATCTCAGCTGACCAGGTTCACTTTCATTTCCCCAAAGTCGTGTTATCCTCCAGACACACCAAGTTTCTCCAAATATATCATAAAATTTATCATTCTTCTTTCCCCAGCTAATTTTGCCTATCTTTCATTAGTTGGCCCATCTACTCTGTGAACTTCTTCCTCTCCCTCTTCTATTCCCACCATCTCCTTGCACTGGGCACCCCACCCCATAGTCTAGGTGATTTTCCTCTGAATTCCATTAGTGTGCTATGTATATTTCTATCATAATGCATAGCACAGGGTATTAGAATTGTTGACTTATTTGTCTTCTGTCCATCTAGACTATGAATTACTGAGGGTAGAAAGTAGTTGTACATTAACCATCATTCTGTAGAGTGATCAATAATCTGGGAATACAGAAACATGGAGAAATGGATAATTTCCATGAAAAATGGTTCATTGAATTGGATATATAATATAGATAATCTAGAATCAACATCTATAAACCATCAACAATGTATTTTTGCCGAATTATGCTCCTTATAATATGCTTGATTTCCACGAGTGAAAATGTTCTGTCCCAGCATAGTGATAGGAGAAGCATAAATGGAACTTTTCACTTCTTTTTTGAAAGTTATCTTTCATCTGGTTCACAAAAACTGATATGATTTACCCTCTAACTGTGCTGCAGCTATTTTCACTGAGCTCCAATAATTCAATTAACTTAAATCCTTAGTAGATTAAACGAGGATCGAGATCAACTAAAACTGATAAAGGAGCAAAGAATCCTGTTCTTAAAAAACTTTAAGATCACCAGCATGGCCATTACTCCTGAGAGGTTCTAATAAAACTATAATAACAGCCAGCGATCGTAATAATAGCAACAATCATGATTGATAATCACAATGCCTCTGTATTTACCCCATGCCTTTCATCCACGGATCTGAAAGCTCCTTTTGTAATTATTATGATGAACATTCTCATGGACTGAATAGTCACTGTGTCCAGAAAAGGGACAGAACTACTGTCAATGATGACAATAATCCAACAGGTGTAAGATAGAATGGCACAAAAGGGGTAAATGACAAGCTCTAGTTCTCCTACCAAATTCTAACTCTAAACTCTGTTTTCCATTACACTGAATGGCCTGTGATTGCCAGGATACTGTGAGTCGATAAGGACAAAGGATAGCAGTTCTATGCAATTTAGGAATTATGTTAGGTACGATTGCTAAAGACATTCCAGCTACAAGAGTTTCCCATAAAAGCAGTTCTGCAGAGAAAATGAAACTTTGTCCTTTCTGTCCCAAATGCAACCTGTACTTCATCTTCACCTCAACCTTTTTTTAAAAGATTTATTTATTTGAGAGAGAAAGAGAGCAAGCACGTGAACAGGGGAAGGGAGAGGGGGAGACAAGCAGACTCCCTGTTCAGCAGGGATTCCGACCCATGGTTTGATCCAGGACTCCAAGATCACGACCTGTGCTAAAATCCAAGAGTCGGACATTCTACCAACCGAGCCACCCAGGTGCTCCTTAACTTTCAATATTACCAAAATGTAGCCCTGGCAAATGATTTTTGGTGTTGGTTTGACCTAAAGGAATAATTGAATTGGTTGGTTTTTTTTCTTAGTTTGCATTTGGGATGAACAGACATGCTTTTATTTTTAAAATGAAGTCTCATGAACGGTTAATGAAGAGATCCACGTGGTTCTTCAAAAGCTTGGCTGAATGGGTGGGTTTGGAACTGTCAAGGAAGGAGCAAGAAAGTGTTTGGGCAATCCATTTCTTAAGTTGCTGCTCGTAAGTCTAAAACACAACACAAAGCAAAACCCAGTGAAATCAAAATGAAAGCAAACTGAAAATGGAAGAGGAGGGGAAAATGGTGTCATGAAGAGACAAGTATTTATTCATCCAAGCAATCTTCTTTGAGCAGCTACCAAAAGCAAGGCATTTTGGAAGTTCTATATGCATGTATCTATGCACAGAAGGTTATAATAATAACCTCCTTGCTTGCTTGGTGGGTCTGGCTCTTTTCTCACTGTTTTTGGACTGCAGTTTTTTTTTTTTTTTAGGTCAGATGTTTTGGTACGACATATCAATGCATTAATCTGTTTCCTTGAGAATGTCATTTTTATTCATGACAGTTTCTTCATTTTTTTTTTTAAAGATTTTATTTCTTTATTTGACAGACAGAGATCACAAGGAGGCAAAGAGGCAGGAGGAGAGAGGAAGGGAAGCAGGCTCCCTGCTGAGCAGAGAGCCTGATGTGGGGCTTGATCCCAGGACCCTGGGATCATGACCTGAGCCGAAGACAGAGGCTTTAACCCACTGAGCCACCCAGGCGCCCCACGTCAGTTTCTTCTAATGTAGGGTAGCTATCACGGGGATGTGATATATCTTTTGAACTTGTATGTACAACAGCAAATGGAGTATCAAGTCAATGGCAAGAATTCATTTACTAGATATTCTTAGGCTTTCATGAAACTTCATCTTAAATCTTTAATTTTATTTAGAATGAAGAATACATTCACCCATACCCTTCGGTCTGGCTCTTACCCCAACCCCTATGTGTTCTGTAGCAACTTTATCATTCTTGGCTTCTTCATTTGCCTGGAAGGGGCATTTTAGCATATGCACGTAGAGAAAATTGGGACTCAGGGAGACTGGGGTCTTACTGGAGGCCACAGACTAGTTGATGAGAATTTGCCACAGAAATCAGACCTTCAGGTCACCATCCTCTGCTCTTTTCTGCTCTGGTGAATGAAAATCACGGCCAGCTACCCAACCCTTAGCTTGGAAATTAGGGTTTTTTACAGCCATAGGCTTCAGCAGTAAAGAGTAGGATGAAGCCATTAATAAAAAGCAACACAAGTACGAATCAGCCAAAAAGTCCCCATAGCTAATCTATATTATGACAAGGAATTATATTTGCCTTTAATTAATCTATATAGAATTGTCCCAAAGTGGAAAAATCCAGTTCACCTTCTATTTCCAGATTCATTAACCAGGAAGCTCATCCTGATAAATATGTAGTAATCAAGACATTAAGTTCTGTCAGGTTTTTACATTTCCTTGTTCTTCAATATATGCCTTGAGTATTTTGTTTTCACCTCATTCTCCTCCTTAATTGTATAGACTGTTTCCATCACTAGTAGTTCTCACTTCCCTCCAAACAAATCTATTGTTTCTAGCCTATCACTTTAATTCCATTAGTTATGAATATATGTCATTTTAGTCCTTTCCTTTTTTCCTGCTTACATCAACAATTCTCTCTCTCTTTTTAAAGGTTTTATTTGTTTATTTGACACAGAGGGAGAGAACAGCAGAAGGAGAGGAAGAGGCAGATTCTTTGCCGCGCATGGAGCCCATTGTGGGACTCCATCCCAGGACCCCGAGATCATGACCTGAGCAGAAGGCAGGTGCTTCACCGACTAAGACACCCAGGTACCCCTACACCAACATTTCCTAACAAACATCATAGCCATGTAGCTAAAGGATATGTGTGTACAATGAATTTTTTTTTCCAAAAAGTTTCAATTTTCCATTAATTTGGCCATCTGGGCAATTTGGTTCAGAGAATCTTTTCATTCGATTGTAACTCCATGAGATTAATAGTCCACTGAAAGAATCCATGCACGAACTGATGGAGAAAGGTTTATGCATTGGGTTCCAAAAGCTGCTGTAACATTACCACAAATTTGAATTTAAACACTAGAAACTTACTGGCTCATGGTTCTGCAGGCTGGGAGTCTGAAATCAAGTTTTCAGCAGAAGACTCTAAAAGACTCTAGAGAAGAATCATTGCTTGCCTGTTCCTAATATCTAGCGATTGCCAGCAACTTCCCATGTCACTTGGCTTATAGCTACGCCATTCCAATCTCTGCCTGACATCACCTGACATCTTCCCTCTGTGGGCCTCTGTGTCCGAATTCCCCTCTCCTTTCTCTCATCAAAGAACCAACCACTTGGTTTAGGGCTCAACCTAAACCAGTATGTCCCATCTTAATTACATTTGCCAAGACCTTTTTTCCAAATAAGGTCATGTTCTGGATGAGGTCCTGGTTGGATGTGAATTTGGGGAAGGAGGGACCCTCTTCAACTCAGCACAGTGTGTTTTTTCCATTCAGTTCTACAATTTTCTCCCAGGTTTTGCAGACCAGTGTGGCTGTTCAGACCTTCTCGGGACAGGAACCAGTCAACTCAGGGGATGAAGCAGAGCATAAAGGCTTCACACAACTAGAAATGGGTCCTACTTCCACCGGTTCCTGGCTTTGAAATTTGGGACTCTGCACAAGTCACATAATTTCACTGAGCCTCTCGCGTCTCCTATTCAAATTGTATAACATCTATATCCCAAGAGGCGCAGTGAAGCTCGAAGGAGATTATAGAACTGAATGTCTTACATTTAGCAAATGGTGGTGCTCGGTAGCTTTCGACATGTTGCAGTTCTTTCAAGGGTTGATGAGCATTTGATGGGCTGGAGGCACTGGGACAGGAGCCCTTGAAGGTACCCCACTCTGCCTAGCAAAAAGGAAGAGCACACACAGCGTGCCTGGGAAAGTTCACTAGCGCTTGTCATTTTATAAAAAGGGAGCTAGAAGAGACCCACTGAGCTCCTGGTGGATGCTTATTACATGGTGACCTCGTATTTACATATGACATATGGCGCCTCAAGTCTGAGGACCTCAAAGCCTTTAATGAGGGTTAACTCATTATTACCTGTGGAGAATGTCACGAGGAGTCATCTCATCTTGTTTCCCTCCCTCATTAGTGGAGGGAATTGAGGCACAGGGCGATCAAGTGCTGACTCAAGGTCAGTGCCAGCTGGATGCTAAAGGGACCAGAAGTCGGCACTGGACAACTGAGGACAAGGCCTTGAGTGTGATAATTTAGCTGTTACCTTTATTTGTCTCCTTCCCAGGGGAGCAGGGCTGCTGGCAACATACTCCCAGGAATGAGAAGAGGGTGTCTTCGAAGAGAAAATAACAGACAAAAGTGTGCACGATCCACACAGTGGGATATTACTCAGCCATCAACAATCCTAAAGTGCTGGTCCATAAAGCACTATGTTGCCGTGAGCTCTGTTTGGTGAGTGAATCCACATATTGTATGATTTCAGTCTTATGAAATGTCCAGAACAGGGAAGATGACAGAGATGGAAAGCAGATCTGTGATCATCAGGGGCAGGTGTGGGCAGGGGAATGGGAACAAAGTGATTAACAGGCTCGGGGTTTCCTTTTGGGGTGATTAGAATATGCTGGAACCAGACAGAAAAGATGGTTGCACAACATTGCAGGTGTAGTAGATGCCCCTGGATCAGACACTCAAAAATGGTTCGTTTTATGGGAATCCTAAGTGAATAAGAAATAATAAAGAATCTGCAAATAAATGCTAGTCACACCACCTGGGTCCGGAGGCCAGACTTAGGAAGAGCAAATTACCTGAACTTGTAGAGGCCACTCTGCTGTAATTGTGTCACCTTGGGCTAATTTCTGAGTCTGATTTCCCAATTGTGCGATGAGATCTTACACCAAATTAGTGGCAGTTGTTTTCAAACTGCTGTTTTTAAAGGCTACTTAACTTTTTAAAAACAAAATCCTATGTAGAACTTTAATACCCAAGACAGACAGAGATGAGCTCAGTGAGAGATCTGTCCAATCTGCTCTCTTTTAATATCCTTGGCAGCCCCAAAGTACCCTCTTCACTGTAGTGCTCTCAGATATAGTTGAAAATGACCCAAATATATAATTTCCAAACTCAGGATCCCATGGTCCCTCCCTGTTTAAAAGCAGAATAGTGAGATGAAATAGGATAATCAGTATCATGTATACTGCGGTTGATAGATACATGGCCTGATGAAGATTTAGGAAGATAAAGTATAAAATTGAGAGTGACAAGTGCAGCCAGCCGTGGGCTGACTGGGGACCTACGGCAGCTTTGGGTATAGGGGGGCCATGAGGAGTCCCCGCTGCTATCACCTCACCTGCAGTCTAAGACAGCCCGATGGGACCTGATCCAGGAGACCAAGAACAAGCCACTGCTACTTTCTCAGGGTTCAAGATTCCCCTGGGTCTCCTGTGGGGAAAGCCAAGGCTTTTAGTGTCAGGTGCTGACCAACGCGGTGATGACAGGGTACAGGAAATGTACACGAGGACAGAAATCACAGAACAAAACAAGAAGCCAGAGAACATAGACTTGATCACAACGATTTCACTCATTTCTCACCACATGTGGCATGGGTAAAGATTCATTCCAGAGGTGGCCTCCTCCACAGAGATATCAAAACATCTGTATAGGGAGGCCCCAGACAGACTCTGACAACCTGTTAGTTTATACACAAACTCAACAACGGGCCAGAATTTCAGGAGCCCAGCCGCTCACCAACATCCCTGCCTGACTTGCGCCAGGGAGACGGTCCACCCCCCTCCTCTCCCCAAAGACGTCAGATCTGCCAAGAGGAGGGAAGAGATAGGGGAGGAGAAGGACTGAAAGTTTTGGCTGGGGGGAGCTGCCTTATCGCTTCACAGTGAATTAAATAAGGCCTGGATAGAAATGAAGGTGACTTTCATATGCTCTTGGAATCAGAATGTGAACTGCCGGTGGCGCCCAGCCGGATGTGCTTCATCAAGCCATCCAGTGACTCTGATTTATATGAGTTTGAGGCCCCCTTGGAGATCTCCTGTTCCAACAAATTCCCTAAGTTTCGATGAGGAAACCAAAGCCCAAAGGAAATAAATGGCTCTCCCACGATCACCCGGCTGCACGCGTGAGCTAGAGAAGAAGATGGAAACACGGACGTCTTAGAAATTATGTTTTAAAAAAGAAGCCACATTTCCTCCCCCCTCCCCCAAATTAGGGGAGAGTCGATGCTTCCGGCTTAAAACCTGATTTTCAATTCATCAAACGTGGACTTCACAAGCACCGTTCTGTGCTCACTGCCCCAGTGCTCATGAAAGATCTGGGAAATAATAGACAATAAATATTAGTTATAATATTTATCATTTATAGTATCAGCTCCCCCAAAGATGTTGGGCAAGTACTCCGTCCATTTCCTTGCATGATGGGGGGGGGGGGGGGGGGGGCTCCGCCCAACTTGTAGAAACTCGCCCAGGAGCAGAGATTCCCCAAACACCATTTTCTCTCCGAGGAAACTGTTTTGATGAGGAGCTCAGCTTCCCCCATCTCCACCCAGATGCTTCTGAAAGTGGATTGTAAAGGAAGAATCCATCGTGAAAACCCACAAGCTAAGAGAAGTCTCTGAAATGCTACCTGTGTAAAATTTCCCCTAATTAGTGCCCAGACAATTTTCTGAGCATGTGGGCAACTTTCACTTATTTTATCTATCTTTTTTTAAAAAGATTTTATTTATTTGCTTGTTAGAACACAAGCAGAGGGAACGGCAGGCAGAGGGAGTGGCAGGCTCCCTGTTGAGCAAGGATCCCGATGTGGACTTGATCCCCGGACCCTGGGATCATCACCTGAGCCGAAAGCAAATGCTTAACTGACTGAGCCACCCAAGCGTCCTACTTTCACTCATTTTAAACATCTAAAATCTTGTTTATTTTTCTTTTACCAGCAAACAAATTGAAAATGCAAACTTGGCCTCTGTGAGAGCTTTGCTTTTGAGAAACGGGAGGAAAGTTTGAAGCGAAGGTAGAAGGAGATCCCAGGCTGAGAGAAATTACGAAACAAAACACATTTTTCCAAAAGAGAACTGAACCGAAAAGCACGTATATGTAAAGAGCGACATCAATAATTGTATGTAATATCCAGTCCATCTTTTTTAAATATCTTTTTTCTCTGTAGCAAATTCTTGACTTGTGTTTTAATTGGTAGTTGTCTCTTACTTTTCCTCTGAATTACTGGTCCTCTAATAAGAATATTCCTTCAAATAGTTTTTATTTTTCTAAGAATAATTTTTCCTTAAAAAAGTAACGACTGTAACAGGAGAAATTAGGGGCATGTTTTATTGGTTCAATAGTCTTTACATCTGATGGTTCAAGGTCAGCATCACCGTGTACTTATGGCTTATATTACTATTAAAGGTCTTTATTGAAGAGCAACAGCAACCAAATTATATAATGCAAAATCTAACAACTATACCTAATAAAAAATACTGTACAATTAAGCCATTTGCCTGAACCACATGAACCTTGTGATCAAATAACTTATTTCAAACTCTTTATGTGGCACACCTCATCTACTGACAGATTCTGGACCACTTAAACATTTTAGAGCAGGAACAATTTGGGTTTTTTGGGTCTGTTCTTCATAATATCTCTTGTACCTCAATTAACAGAATGAGCGTCCGGGGTTAGGGGCAATGCAGAGCTGAATTTTTTTTTTTTTTTTTTTTTAATGGTAGGTAAATGGGTTTTCAGACCTTGATCTGGAACCCATTGCTCTCATGCCCAAAAGAAGAGAGTGGATATAGGAAACCAGCTATGCTGAAAGGTACATTTTCTCTGGGGTCATTTTTTTTCTACCAAAGAATCCTATCTGTTGACAGCAGTGATTGTCCCTTAAAGGGCCAACGACTTCTCTAATAGGCCAATCAAAGCGAGTAGTCCATAGTTTGTTTAAAAAATGGTTTGGGGGGTAAGAGAAGAATAAATGAAACAAGATGGGATCGGGATGGAGACAAACCTAAGTGACTCTTAATCTCACAAAACAAACTGAGGGTTGCTGGGGGGAGGGTGGTCGAGAGAGGGGGGTGGGGTTATGGACATTGGGGAGGGTATGTGCTATGGTGAGTGCTGTGAACTGTGTAAACCTGGAGATTCACAGACCCGTACCCCTGGGGATAAAAATACATTATATGTTTATAAAAAAAAAAAAATCAACCATCAGTCATCAGCAATGCAGCAAATCCTCCAGGCAGGCCACGTTGATGCCAATTCTCATTGCCTCTAGAATTTAGGGACCCAGGAAAGTTGCACTGATGAACTAACTTCCTCTGAGTTTTCATGGTAAAAAACTAAAGTAGACTAAAGACACCGCCAAAATGACCCATAGGAGGAGAATGGTCTTAAGGAACGAAAGCCCAAGTTCACGAGCAGAACTCCAGAACTAGTCCCATATAATTGCCCTTCTAACTCTGTGAGAGCTTTCTTAATTCCCACCTTCAAAAAAATAAGGCTAATAAACGTACCTGTAATCAACTCAATTATTCTTTGACCTGCATATTTTCCTAGCACTTTTCTCAGCCTTGGGCAAAACTCTTTTCTTCGCCATCTTTAAATGCTCTGGTCTTGGGGAAAGTATGAAATCCCATGTACTATAAAAAATGTGAATGGTGTCATAGGGGCATTGCAAAAGCACTTATATTAGCTAGATGTGCAAAGAAAAAAAAAATCACTTCTTTTTTTCCCCCCTCTATCACCGATCTGCTTTTCATTGTTGACAATACGAGTAAACTCAGCCGGACCCACTAACTTAAGCATCTGTTTAAGGTAACTTGGTTTCCTGAGGGGAGGTGCTCACTTTTCCAAATTTCCTCTCCTTCCTTCTACTCCCATCCAAGATGGCAGCTCTGTGTGTACATCAAGGTAAACTGGGGGCCTGGATCTATCAGTGCTGGTCCTTTCCCAACCCCACGTCCATTCCATTGGCAGGAAAGCCCTCCTTTCCTCTCAAGGAACCCATCTCAGCCGCCTGGGTATTGTGGCAGTCTCAAGATAGGGCTGTGACACCCTTTGGTCTCTGTTGTGGGTGATCCCCATGGGAGACCTCAAGATCAGGGACCCATCTCCCCTGTGCAGTAATTCTATATGAAGCTTGCAGGTGGTCCAACAGCCAACATATGTACCGTTCCACAGGCTTCTGGAGAATCTGGGATGCCTTCTCTGCCCCCATACAATAGTTGACTAAGAGACAACCTCAGGACCAAACCCAGGCCCTCCTCTGCCACCCTGGAGGGAATACAGCCAAGGCCCCACTCTGCCTGAACCTTTTCCACCTAGCCAACATTCCCCTGCCCCATGTCCAACTCCCTCCCTTAGCAATACCATCCCCTTGACCCGTGTTTGAGGCTGTAATTGTGAAACCCAACTTGCCGGGAATAGAATACACCTAGGACAAATATTTTTTGAAATATTACCCTGATGCAGTATGACTTTCCCATACTAAGGATCCCATGTACCTCCGAAGGTGTACCTTCCTTCCCATTCCCACTGCTTCCAACCTGGCTTCCTGCTTCCAAACTGATATGCTTCTCAACCATCCCATAGGTCGGTGGTTTCTAACTGATTATCAGCATTAGTGAGGAGCGTTATAAAAATATAGGTTCCCAAGCTTGCTCTTTCTGAACGAAATCTCAAAAAAAAAAAAAAAAAAAAAAACAAGACAAAACAAAAAACTCTAAAGACAAACCTCCCTCAAAACAATAACGAAAAGCAAGGTGCGGAATAGTGACTATAATCTTCTACCCTTGGGCGAAGAAAGGGAACAAACGAATTCATATTCATAGTTGCTTGGATTTCATGAAAGACCGAAAGGGAGACATAAACATAAGTGGAAGTAATTTTTTTGTTTGTTTGTTTGCTTTTTTTTGTTACTGAGGGTGTGAAAGAAAATGGGGCTAGTTCATCTTTTCAAATGCTTTTGATTTTAATGTTCAATGTTTAACCTGACAAAAGCAAATACAATAAATGGTGTTTTTGCCTTTACTTTGTGTCATTTAGTCCTTCCACTGATGAGCCAGCTCTGGAAGGTCCTGAGCAGGGCCACCCGAGAGAACTTTCTAAACTTGCATCTGAACATACCACCCTGCTAATCCCTCCAACCACATCCAGTCACCTTGGGGATCAAATCTAGTTGGCATGAGCCAGGCTCTGTCTGACCCGAGCCCTCTCGGCATTTCAGCTGCACCTGTATTTGATTGCACTCTCTTCCTTCCTGCCTCCTACCAGGTCCTTCCCACAATTCCACACCATTTTTCCAGAAAAAAATGAAGTCTGGTAGCACCCTTTCTACTGTCTGTCCTCCCCAGAATTCAACAGAATAAATAAGATTCTTCTCCGATGTCACACTACACAACACATCTTTGTGGTCGTCTTTTCTCCCCTCCCCCTTCCAGCTCAGGGGTGACGGATTCTCAGTGGTGTGGTTTGTTGAATGAGTGAATACGTGATTTTCAGGAATTTCATGATTTTTAAGGGAAAGTTTTTTTAAATAGTGAAATAGGCATAGACGAACACTCATTAGATCACTTAAATCTGTGATTTTTTAAAAAGATATGTGTGTGTGTGTGTGTGTGTGTGTGTGTGTGTGTATTTTAGTAAGCAAACAGCAAAATTATGGTCAGGATAATGGGCTCTAAGTGTTAAGGAGTGACTGCTAAGTCTGTTAATAGGTAGATAAGAATCAGTCATAATTGGCATGTTCTTTGTATGCCAACAATGCCACTAGCTGGTTTCTCAGGCCCTAGACAACTGTCAGGCCTCACTCTTAAGTAAAGAAAGTGTTTCCCTTGTTTACACAATGAATTTGTTCAAGGAACTCTGTTTTCACGGGGAGAACAATGGTGTTTTTACATCTCTTCACACTCAAATTATCGCGAATTAAGAATGAATCTAAATGAGATCATATAGTGTTTATAAACACGCTATGAATTCATGATGAAACGTTACCTTGTGATCTACCTGATAGGAAGATAGTTTATTATTTTCTACATAAAAAAAAAAAAAAACTTAGTAAAATCCTTTTACCTCATCCTTTTCTGTCTTGCCTTGTAGATAAATGAAAAACACGCGATTCTGCCACAATTGAGGCATCCTGGCTTTTATGGAATTGTTTTTGTGTGTGTGTTTTTAAAAAGAAACTTGTGGTCGTGAAAATATGCGTGTGTCATCTCAGGTCTAGATAAGATCATCGTGTTCACAACTCAGATAGCTTTTGAACCAGACTTATCTAGCTAATACCCTGCTTCCTGAAGAAGAAATTAGCTGTTACTATTGAACCAGGAAAATGCTAAGCATTTTTAGATCAAAAAACAAATAAACCTGAAACAAGACAAATTAATGGTGCTTCAATTCTTTAAAGAACATATGTTATTTTGATTCTGCAATCACCTGTAAGAATGTGCCCCCTTTTTGAAGTCAAACACCAGACCGCTAATTCTCAAATACTGGGTCATCAATACAGATCCACAAAAGAGCTTAAAAAAAAAAAAAAAAAAAAAAAGGTACCAAGAATTGATTTAACTTGCTGCCATGTATTAAATATGGTTCTAATGAGAAAATTAATTTTTTTCACAAGTCATGAATCCTTTGAAATTGGAATCCAGAAAATTATATGTGGGAGACACTTCTTCCTTTGCTAATTAAGTGGGTAGTATTGTCTTCGTTATTCAGCTGGTTTCTCAGAAACTGAAGTCAGCCTTCCATATAAATATAACTTCATTTTATGAGAGGGAAGTTCTACCTCACTACATACCTAAGCTTCTTTAGATGTAAATGGAACGGTCCCCGAAGGGCTATCTTCCCAATTGAAACGCGAAACCAGCCTTTCCAAATGGCTTAATATTTAACTCTCAACTATTAAGACCAACAACTGCCCAAAATAAAAGTCCTTGGCATAGTAACCGTTTTCACAAAACTAATTCACCCAAATAGGCATGTCCTAATGGACCAATAAAACTTGCCTTGTCGTGTCTCAATGCACCATTACTGCCACTTAGAGTTGGCTATAATTGGTAATCACTGCTCAGTGAAAGTGGGAGGTGAGGAGCTTTAAATAATAAGACTTTAGACTGGGTTTCCACGGGGCCTTTCATCTGAAGATCTCAAAGCACTTGACAAACACTAATTAATACTCATGACACCCCAGCGAGAGAGGGAAGTACTATTATCCCCATTTTACAGATGAGGAAATGGTGAGGTTAAGTTGGGTAACCTGGTGAGTCAGGGGCCGAGTGAAGAGCTCCTAATTCTCCATCTTGGGCTCCCACAAGCATTACAGGGGCTGCCATTGGAAAGATAAAAGGAATTGCACCTCATTTTCAAATACCTCAAGGTGAAAGCATCAATTATAAATGGGATCACAATTAAGTCATTTGATTTTAACAACCGTAATACCATCTTGTAATCTTCCAACTTTATTTGGAAAAACGAAAATAGTATTAAAAGTAGCTTCTTAGCCTCTGAAGTATAAATATTATTTTATCGCAGGAGAAGCGACTGTCGAAATTTACGTCGAGTTATTTGTTAAAGTAGCCCCAAAATGTTTTATGTTTTAAGATGGTGGCTCAGATTCCTTCAGCAACTCTAAACTCCCTGAGGATGGGCAGTCATTGTTTTAGATTTTGTATCCTCGTGTGGAACACCACTGGGCATATGGTTCAAGAAATGTTAGTGACACCAGTGAAATCCACTAAACGCCAAGGTGCTAGGGGATCTGTGAAGATGAATAGGAGAGACCTTTATCCTCAGAGGGGCTAGGGATTTAATGAGAGACACAGAATACAAGAAAGTAATTAAGAAATGAGGGGCGAGAAGATGGAACCGACCAAGCATTCAGTGTGAAAACACCAACGTTCTGGGTTCAAATGATAACAGTGAGATTTTGATGAATTCCCAGATAATGAGACCATTGCTTCTTATAAACCGTTATGGCATCAACTCTTACAAACTATATGGCAGCTTTCTTCTGCTAAACCAACTGGCTTCTAAACAGCCCATTAAGTTTTTGAATTCATTATTTGGAATGCTGAATATTGTGACAAATATTGTTTGATCCAAGAGAAAACTTGGAAATAGCTTTCAGATGGACCTTCTTGTGGTTTCTCCAAATTCTGTCTGCCCCAGGGCCTTTGCAAATGATATTCAGTCTACCCAGAATACCCTTCCCACCATCCATCTCCACCTTCTTCACCCAGCTAATTCCTACTTATGCTTTCAATTTCTGCTCAAACATCAATTTCTGACTCTATAGGCTAGGTTAGCTCTGTGGTTATACTTTCTGACAACTCTGCACTTTTCCTTCATAATAGCTATCACAGCTTGTAATTAAATACATTTTTTCTTTAATTAATGTGTTTCCATCTCTCTTCTACCCACTGTGGCTCTAATTTCCAAAAGATTCCATGTCTGCTTTGACCATCATTATATTCCCAGAACATAAAAGTTGCTCAATAAAAGTCAGTTGAATAAATAAACACATATCACTAGTTATTGAGTAACAGTGAACTACTAGCATCTGGGGAGAACTCATAGTCAGAAAGGGAAAAGCAGCCCCGCCAATGGGGGGAAGCCTAGAACTGCCCAGTTAGGTCCCGGCATCATTATGAGTGGGCCTGACACTCACAGTGAGGCCAGAGTGTTCCCTATTAAACATAAGCAATTTCACAGGACAAGTTTGTCTAGTGACCGTGATAGATCAAATCTAAAGACAAGATTGATGCTCCATAATCATGTCTAGACTCAAACAAAAACAAGAATAAAATAATGCTTTTGGTCAAACTTGGTGTCCTACCTAACTTATTTGCCTGTCGTTTCTGTTTCAAACCCTATTAAATGATCCGTATTTTCTGTTGCCCTATGAATCCAAAAAACCCTTTGCCAGACTGTCTTGGAAGCATCCTTGCTCCTTCTCTCCCGTTCTGGTCTCCCATCGTAGCTCCTGCGCTCACATATTCAAGCTCTCTTTCCCGACCCCCGTTTCCTTCTCGCTTCGTCTGTGTATTGCATCTGAAGGTCAGCTTGTTTGAGACCAAACTCATCCGTCCTTCCCTGCCACCAAACTAATTGTTCACATTCTGCCTCCTTAAATTTAGGTCTTTTTTGCTGATGTCCTCCCCATTTCCGTGGCCCCTCGCTTTAAATCAGTTTTCAGACGCCTTTGACTTTTCTTCCATTCTTTCCTTTCCATTCCCAGAGACCATTCCCAATGTTCACACTCACGTTCATAGAAGACACTTATGCAAACCACTGTGGCGGGCAGGCTGGGTCTTCTCTCCATTCTGTCTGCTAGGTCATCACCAAGTTATCTCCACCGAATCTTATTTTGATCAAGTCATACCCCTGTTAAATAATAATAATAATAATAATAACAACAACAACAAAGAAACACCTACCAAATCTAGTTCGGACGCTTTGTTTGGAGTTTGGGGGGTTGGGGAGGAATAGGGGCCCTGACTAGAAAGGAGGAAGCTGCCTCCCTGCTCCCTTCCCTCTAGGAAATGAAAGAAAAGATACTCCTTAGAGAAAGAACCAGGATTCGAACTCCAAATCTGTGCCTAAACACAAAGCTATGGTAACTCCTTGCTAAGTTTCTTCAACTACGTTTCTCTATTTCCTTTGTAAAATTGAACACCACCTCTCCTACCACCATGCTGGAGGGCCCACACCATGAATGGGCTTATGAAGAGGCCACGTCACACCTCTCCCGGATGTCCTCTTGTCATTCCTCTCCTTCCCCTTCTTTGCTGACAATGCCAAATCTGGTCAGAAAAGGACGGGTATGGAATCATAAGTAGTGAAATACACCAACATGGTGTCAGGGCTGCTAGTCAATGGCAACAGTCATGGGCACTGATGACGTGTGGTAATTGTGCGCTAAGTGACTGTGCCTTCTGAGCTCAGCTCCTCTTCACCAACCTTCCCAAATGGTTGCCATGGTGCCCCCTGTTACTGCGGCAGAACAGCATCTTAGCCTGGCTAAGGGAACTATCTGTCAAACACGACCTGAGAGTCCTCCTGCATGTGCCCCGTATGTGGGAGGTGAAGGAAGAGCAGGCGCTATAGTTCCCGCCGCTGATTTAGGAATGACTTCTACAAATCATCAGAAAGAGTTAGAATGAACAGACCTCTCTGTTAACATTTAATTTTTTAAAACACCCTGATCTTATCATACCTATTTGAGTTTCCATTTTTTCATATAATATTTTTTAAAGCAATATGATTTTCGGAGAGAGAGGGCTTGCATGCGAACAGAGGGAGAAGGAGAAGCAGACCCTTCCCACTCCACCCCCCGCTGAGCAGGGAGCCGGATGCAGGTCTCCAACCCCAGACCCTGAGATCATGACCTGAGCCAAAGACAGACGCTTAACTGATTGAGCCACCCAGGCGTCCTAAAATCCTACAGGCCTGATGTCCATCTTAACCTCTTAAAAAATAAATAAATAAATAAAAAGAGCGAGCTCAGAAAACACTTACATCCCAGAGCAGGGCAGGGAGACAGATAAGAAACGTATACTCCACAAATACATAATCACACTGATCGCTGTACATTGAATGTTAGCTAGGATCATCCTGGAAAGCATTCTGAGCAGGTGACATTTGTCAGAGAGACCTACAGAGGCTCTGGTCTGCTTTTAGAAGGGCTCTGCTCCTGCTGGGAGGAGCCCCACCTGTGGAGGGGCGGGGTGCACGAGGTGGGGAGGGACAGAGAGGAGGCTACCACAAAACTACATGTTTGGACCAGAGGGGAAGCAGTGGAGAACGACAAAAAGCCATTGTCATCTACTTTCAACGGAGCTGCTGCAGTGGGTGCAGCAAAGGGTAGAAAAAACAAGTCCAGGGGCGCCGGGGTGGCTCAGTGGGTTATGCCGCTGCCTTCGGCTCAGGTCATGATCTCAGGGTCCTGGGATCGAGCCCCGCATCGGGCTCTCTGCTCAGCGGGGAGCCTGCTTCCTCCTCTCTCTCTCTCTCTGCCTGCCTCTCTGCTTGCTTGTCATCTCTCTCTGTCAAATAAATAAATAAAATCTTTAAAAAAAAAAAAAACACATTAAAAAAAACAAGTCCAAAGATGGCCATTATACAAAATATAAGGTGTTTTTTTTTTTTCTTCAAAAAATAAAACAACAAAATGAGTGGGTTATGTGCTTTCAAAACATATTAGAAATTTTGTCTACATGGACCTGGAAGATGTGCTACGTCCAAAACAATGGCCCCTTAAAAGATAACAGACACAAGTGCCTGGAATGTGGAAAGGGACCTTATTTTTACTGAAAAGAGTCTTTGTAGAGTTAATTAAAGATCTTGAAATGAGATCATGCTGGATTTCATTTAGAGAAGACCCTAGAACCAAGGAGAAGTGGCTTCCTGAGAGAGAGGACGGGGCAGGGGGAGGGGCCCACACAGATAAGACGAGCATGCTGTGTGCCCACCAAGGCAGAGACTGGGGTGATGTGGCCCCAAGGACTGCGGGCCACCACCAGAAGCTGGAAGAAGCCAGAAGGGTTCTGTCCCAGAGCCTTCCAGAGGAGGTGGGGCCTCGCCAGCACTTCCAGAGCCATGAGAGAGCGCATCTCTGTTGTCCAATGTCACTGAGTTCTTGGTAATTTGTTACCGTAGCTATGGGAAACCAATACAGGAGAGATGGGGAGAGGTTTTATAAATATTCTGTTGCTTGTTTATTTATTCATTGGCCACGTCCCTTCCCCGCCCCTCACTGAAATATGCTCCCCGAGGACCAGGATTTCAATCTGTTATTTTGCTGCAGTATCCAGAGTCTTAGAATAAGTTCCAGGTAATAGTCGGTGGTCAGTGTGTATTTCCTGAACAGATGAATAGTGGGGAAGGGAATCTGCGGTATATTTGATATATGGCCTAGAAAGGCTGAAACGAAGGGGGAACATTACTTCGAGGTAGAGGGGCAGACCCTGAAGAGGAGAAGGCAAGAGCTCTGAGCAAGGTTCTACTGCTTTGGAGGGTTCTCCTGAAGACGGAAGCAGAACCAGATGTTGTAGGACCGATGCCTTGAGGGGGTGGAATCATCAGCAAGCAGTGGGGACCACTAAGGGGTTTACCAGCAGACTGACCTGGTAAGAATGCTATGAAGAATTTGATCCGTGTTCCTCCACCTGCCACAAATTCCATTCTTTGGATCTCATATGTCAGTGGGTTCTTTTTCTCCCTCTTGTTGGATTTGGCCATAATCGTTTATGATCATTAGTTCTTATTTAACGCCATCATAATGCCAAGGGGAGGTTTGTTGCTGTCCTCAATACCAGCTCCCTCCTTTTTTTTTTTTTTCTCTTTTTGGTGCAGTTAGTAAGCACTCTTTCCCCCAGTTCCCTTCTTCCCATGCTAACCTGGTCATTTCACTTTTGTCGGTTCTTCCAGTTACAAAACATGCGGCTTTGCCGTGGCTGATTGTAACTGACTAACGATATTTATATAACATTTCATCTCCAGGGCTTTTTCACTTTTAAGAATCTCTTTTGTGGGCTTTTTTTTCCCTCCCCCCTTCTTGTATGCATCATATTCAAGTATCAATTTCTTTTTCATTTTGAACATTTTTCCTAACAGCTTTTCTTCCTCTAAATATTTCTTATTAGTGGCTCATGAATTCCAACTCTTCCTCTTTTTTTTTTTTTTTTTTTTTAGATTTTATTTATTTACTTGACAGACAGAGATCACAGTTAGGCAGAGAGGCAGGCAGAGAGAGAGAGGAGGAAGCAGGCTCCCCGTTGAGCAGAGAGCCCGATGTGGGGCTCGATCCCAGGACCTGGGATCATGACCTGAGCCGAAGGCAGAGGCTTAACCCACTGAGCCACCCAGGCACCCCAACTCTTCCTCTTTTCATTGTGTTTCAGTGACTGTGGTTTATGGGCTTCTTACAAGAACATCCCCCAAGTTATCCAGGTTCTGCTGTCCTATTTGGTCAGGAATCAGCTTTTAGAACCACAGGAAAGCACGACAGGAGCAGCAAGCCTGACCGTTGCCTTCTGTTGACATTTTACCTCTGCCCACAGCACAGCTCAAGTTTCATGTTCTTGTTCACTTTTACCGCCGCATAGTTTTTCTCCAACGTGCTTGTGTTGTAGGGGAGAACTAAGATAGGAAGGATGCTAGGGCCAAATCCTTAAGTAATGGGATTTGAAAATGCCTGAGAATGAGTAAATCTAATAATTCAAGAATACCTCAGAAAAGTTGGTGGTTTTACCTGTTACCTGTATAAGAATCGACAAACTATTCAACGTAAGTGTTTCCACAGCTTTTCAGGGCCAACACATTTCAAAACAGAGACAGAACTATGAGAGCAATTAAAATAAAACAAAAAAGTTCCTTCTAAAGACAGCCAGTCTTTCTGAAACAGATGCATGGACCCAGTATTTTATGTTTTCTTTTGAAAGTATACATGAATTTTAGAAAATTGTCTACCCTTGGTTAACAATCTCAAAAAGAAAAGAAAAAAAAAGATAACATGATAGTTTCTACTTGTCATTCTATTTAACTTCCGGTTTTGAAGTTTGTTTGTTTGTTTTTTAAAGTGTGAAAGCATTCAGAAGCACAAACTAGTTTTAGAACCCAGGTGTCTCCTTTGCTCTGTGTGAAAACAAGCTGAAAATAGGAATTTCTCTTAGGAAACCAAGCCCCTAAATTCTGGGGCCCAAGCCAATTGAGTTGAAAGTTTGAGGAATCAGACTGATCATTTGGTAACGCACACATATAGATAACTGTATAATTTCAAACTGTAAGACTCTATAGGAAAACTCTTTCTGCAGCTCTGTAAAGAACATGCATTTCTAGAACATAAGACTGAGTTCAAATTATAACTCTGGCACTAAGATGTAACCAGCCATCTAGCAGACATTCCTCAACTTCCTTTTTGCAGGAAACAAAGGAACGATGGCCCCATTGTCCTCCTCAACCCTGGAAGGCACCAGCCAAATGCTCTCTTGGGGCAATAGGAAATCTTAATGGCCAGGGTCACTGAAGGCATTGTTAAGAAGAGGGAGATATTGTGTGGGTGCCCCTGCCATTAAGTAAGAAAACTCCATACTTCCCAGGGAATAGCATAGTGTCCCCGTTCACCAGAACTACCTGATGACCTCTGCTTCAGAGCTCTGTGGAGAATTCCTAAACCCCATGTCCTTTCATAACAATAAAGAAGAGTGCACTTTATTCTTTTAATTTAAATTCAATTAGCCAATATATAGTACATCATTAGTTTCAGATGTAGAGTTCAATAGTTCATCAGTTGGATATAACACCCAGCGCTTATCACATCATGTGTCCTCTTTAATGACCGTCACCGATCTAGCCCATCCCCCCACCCTCCTCCACTAGGAAGAGCTGCTTTAACAGGAGGGAAATAGACACTCTTTCCAGCTGATAAGGAGGACCACAGGAGTAATAAACCCTGTGACGGACTCCCTCTCGGTGATCATTTACGGAGAGTATAAGAGAAGTGGTAAGTTCCTGGATGGCATGGTCATGCTGTAAGCCAAGACAACATTGTGACAATAAGGAAATTAATTCTCAATTAGTACATAATCTTAGTGAGTAATTAGATCTTAGTAGTAAGATCTAAGTAAGAAGATCTTAGCAATAATCTTAATACCATCTTAGTGGTCTAGCTCTAATTTTTAGGCACTTTCAGCAGATCAGGCCTACATAAAGTGTTTTTATTCATGCAAGCTCAATTAATGCTCACAGTCACCCAATGATATCCATTTTATGGATGAAAGGCTAATCATCAGAAAGGTTGAAGACCTTCTTTGTGGCATTCCAAAGCCTTGCTCTGATCTACCACAGTGCAATGCCTCCCACTTGAATTGCTATATGAAGATATTTATGGCTTCTGGGATATTTGTATCAAATATTGCTTGAAGGGAGCAATTGGCTGGAACTCATTTTTTCAATGCCGATTGATCTGGTATGGCCTTTGTTGCAATTGTATCATTGCTACATTTCTATTCCTTACTTCTATTCCTTGCTACCCAGCTTCCTTTTTTCTTTCTTTTCTTTTTGTTTCAAGATTTTATTTACTTATTTGACAGAGAGATAGAAAGAGAGCACAAGTAGGCAGAGTGGCAGGCAGAAAGAGAGGGAGAAACAGGCTCCCCGCTGAGCAGGGAGTCCGATGTGGGGCTCAATCCCAGACCCTGGGATCGTGACTTGAGCCAAAGGCAGATGCTTAACCAACTGAGCCACCCAGGCGCCCCTGCACCCAGCTTTCTATATAGCCAAAGTATGCACATTCCCTGGGAAGATATAAATTGTGCTCAATATTGGTTATAAATTTTCTCTTTCACAAAGAGTGTTATGAAATAATCTTAAAATTTAAATGATCCTAACGTACTTTGCAAATATAAAAATTAAAATAATTTATAATATATGCTAAAAGCAAAAAGTGTTATATAAATGCTAAATAATAACATCGTAAAGCCCCTCTTTTCTGTGATAATGAGTGCTATATAAATGCTAAGTAGAATTAAACAGAAAACGTAGTGTTTTGAATTGGTTCATAATGTATCAGGCTTCTCATGTTCCCCTAGACACAGAAATTATATCTAGGACTTGCAGCAAAAATGCAAAAGCAAATACTTCTCTCTTTTCCTAATTTTACAGCTGTGCTAGTCTGTAGGATACCGCAATTCTTTAACTCATGGCATATCTAGGAAGAAGGGAACATTTCCTGTTATCTGTTACTATGTAACCAACCATCCCAAACCTTAGTGCTTACATCAACAGGCATTTTATGATCTCTCATGATTCTGTGGGTTGCCTGGGCTCAGTTAGGCAAGTCTTCTGCTCTATGTGGTTCAGCGGGAGGCTCACCTGGGTTGGACTAGCCAGGGTGGCTCATTCGCATGGCCGTCAACTTGTGCCAGCTATTAGCAGGTTGTTCTGCTGAGGGTCTCATGAGTGCCTCCCTTCTTTTCCATTGGCCTCTCTGTGGGGCCAGGATTCTCAGACCATCATGGCTGGGAACATTCCAAGCAGACAAGGCCCACACACATGGCGTATTGACCATCTACTTGCACTATGCTTGCTCATGTCCTGTTGGCAGATGCAAGTCATGAGACCAAGCCTAGAGTCAATGCAGAAAGGGTCTACACAGAGCAAGAATGCCTATGGGGGCTAAATGGGAGCCACCATTACAATAGCTCAGCAGAGCTATGACTAGTTTTGCAAATATCGTCATACCCCAGAGAGGCACCAAAACACATGATACCCTTGCCGCCGCCACCAATACCATCACAGCAAAAACTAGAACAGAAAATAAAAAATGGCAGGGTTCAGAAAACAGAGGAATACTCAAATTGGTTCTATAGTTCAGTAATGTATTTGCAGCTTAGGGCCTGGCTGGTATGGTCACAAGATTGTTGCCACAGCTCCAGGCATCACATCTGAGATCAAGGAGGAGAGAGGTGGTGCCAGCATCAGGTCATGTGGATACAAAAGTTTTCCTAGAAAGTTCCAGCTGACTTCCTCTTATGTTCACTGGCCACAATTAGTTACCCCAGCTGCAGAGGACGCAGAGAAACAGAGACTAAGCTGGGCACTCTGCTGCCCGTAGATCAGTATTTTGTTAACAAGGAGGGTGGGGGAGTTACATTGGTTAAGAACAGTGTCCATTACAACTTTAATATATAGAAATGACCTCAGGAAAAGGGGGAACCCTGAAGTATCTGACAGAAAGTATCTACAATCCTATAGAAGGGGATCCTGAAATCTAAATAATTCTAAAGAAAAACCAAGTTACACACAGCTACTATGACTAGATAACGCCTCTAACATGTTTTATGTCCTTGGCCCAAAGCAGGTAAATGCTAACTGTTGCAATAAAAATGTTGTAATATTGGTGGAGATGAAGATATTAATTATTATTACAACTGGCATGACATAAATCAAGGTTCACCCATTCATCCAACAAAAATTTACTGAGCTTTCTCTTGATGCAAGAAACTTTTTGGTTCAAATCCCAGGAAACAACGTGCTTGATGGGTGATTCATATTACCAGGAAAAAAATACAAGCATTTACTTTGGATACAGCATTAGGAGAAAAGGGTAAGTACTTTGGGAAGACAGTCTTGGTAATTCAGAATGCGATTCAGTCTCTTGGAGAATAAAATTCTGGGTATGGGAAGCATTGTGACCACAATAGAAAGATATTTTGGTTGTATTAAGGATTTCAGTAAAAACAAACAATAAACCTTTGGAGCAAGGGAATACAGATACAAAATAAAATTGAATGGATCAAGAAAATTACTGTTAAAAAGATTGTCATGTTTTTTTTTGTTGTTGTTGTCTTGTGGTTTTGTTTGATTCGGTTCAGTCTGAAGAGTCAGCAAAAGATTAAAGTTGATACAGAAAACCACACATTCAAAATTCCTCCACCAGCAAGTCTGTTGTGGGGCTGTGTCTCCTCTTTGTAATAAAAGCAGACACAGGTCTGTTGCTAAGCCCAGGCAGGTTTGCTGGACTAGCTCTAAGGGCCCACAACGAAAATCCTGAGGAAAAACCCAAACAGGTAACGTAAGCCTGTTTCCTGGGTGTGAGAGAAGGAAACAGGGAGAAGAGAATGCAGATGGCGTGGCAGAGTGGGGAAAGGTTAATAAAAGAGATTTCATGAAGGAACACGGGAGAAAGTAAAACAATGTAAAAAAAAAAAAAAAACAGAGATGGAAGTTACCTAAATATTATCGAAAATAAGATACAAAACACTTCCTTAGGGGGAATCTGGGTGGCTTAGTCGGTTAAGCGTCTGTCTTCCACTCAGGTCATGATCCTGGAGTTTCTGGATTGGGCCTTGCATGGGGCTCCCTGCTCAGCAGGGCGTCTGCTTCTCCCTCTGCCCCTCCCCTTGCTCATTGCTCATGTTCTCTCTCTAATAAATAAATAAAATCTTAAAAAAAAAAAAAGAAACCCAAAACACTTCCTTCGAAGGGAGAGCTTTATTTGAAGTGTCCCAAAACAGAAAGGATAGAGGAAAAAAAAGAGAAAACAAAGCCAAAAGAAGGAGAGGGGGGAGAAGGGGAGAAAAAGGGAGGAGGACATCAATAAATGGAATGACCAAAGAAGATAAGAAGCAGGTCTAGTTGCATCTGAGCCCCAGAAGAAGGAAGAATACAGGAAACAGCACACCTGTGGTCAGGAGGAAGTACTACACCCAAGTTATTTTAAGAAGACAGAAAAATTTTGAGAACGTTTTGGAATCACAAAATATGGTAAAAGAATAACTTTTATAAGAATAAAGGCATGCTCCATCTTAATGTTAATATTACATAAAAATTATGTCGAAAAATCTAGAGATAAGTCTAAGTACCAGAAAGGCAACAATGTAAGCTCTAGTATAAGAAATGAGGGTAATGAAGCTATTTAAATGTAGCTGTTAATACCTAAGTTCAAGAGCAGAAGATACGGGATCATTAATAAGATTGGGGAGGAGAAAAGAATCAGACTTCAAATTCAATAGCTCTTACCTGAGCACCGTCCCTAGGTCAAGTCTTGCTTAGGACACATAGACACACACAAGCACACACAGTCACAAACACCCACACACTGACTCAGACACACACACACACACACATTGATGGAAATGAATTGCATTTCCATCTTGGAAAATGGTAATAGAACTGGAAGTAAAGGAAAGGTAACTTTTGAAGCATCAATCTGAAGGAGAATGGAATTAAGCATATGGAGTTTGGTACAGAAGTGAATAGTCTGGAACATAATGACAGAAAAGTGGGCTAGCAGAATTAGCGGACTTTGTTGACAAATAGTAATTAGGGTTGAAAAAAATGGGACTGATACTATCTTTTCTAATTATATCATTCATTTATTGTTTATTCATTGAACAATAATTTTTAATAATTTAATAAAAATTTATTGAATTTTCAGTTATTCAATCATCATATACTTTTTTAAAGTTTGACTCTGTACCAGGCCCTGGGCTAGATACTGGATTTTAAAAGTCAGGTAATAAATCATCTCTGCCAATGAGAATATAGTCTCATGGGAGAAAAAGATGCATTTTCACGTAGGAAAGGTTGAAAAGAGACTCCTATTTTTGAAGTACATTTGTGCTAAGGACTGCCTATGTTATTTCACACACCATAGCAGCTGAAGCCAATTTCTCAAAAGTTGGGAAATTTGTCAGGGGCCCAGAAAATCGTTCATTTTTGGTATAATAACTAGACAAAAATTTAAAATTTAGCCTATTAAAAATTTGTCAAACTTCATTTTTATGGCAAAGAAAGTTTTCAAGGGATCCAGTCTCTCGGCACATAGAAGAAAAAGGACAGGAAGGAGAAAAGAAGTTGAGTTGGACTCCAGAGAGAAAAAGGAGTTCCATAAGACGATGTCTGAAGCCATGCAGTGGAGATTTTCCTGCTAGGACTTTTCTCGAAGATAAAAAAAAAAGTTCTGGAATGTCACGAACATTGGGATCAAAGAATGAAGGGAATTGTTTCGATGAAGACAACACAACTTAAGAGTGAGCTGTGTGATTGCCTTGTGGGAAGCAGACTGTGTGCTCGGGTCTCATGACCTCACTGCTGGGCTCTGTGTGACTTCTGAAGATTGCCCAGTGCACACCTCTGACCACCTTGATGTCATGTGCACAGATGCTTTCCCAGGAGTCTGCTCATTCAAGTACTCAACAGACATAGATGAAGCATGGCTCTGTATCAGACATTACACAGAAGCCAAAAAGTGGTCACATTTTTTTCTTTTCAAAGAAGAAATAGAGAAAATTAGAATCTGGAGAGGAAGATCTTACTCTTTTTTCACAGTGAGATTTGTGCCTGGCTCTTCCTGGAACAGTTGACAAGAATAGCAAAATACATACAATTTCAGTGTACCCAGGAAAGAAAGCACTAATGCGTTCTAGTGTATGTAGGAGCTTAGTGTTTCATGGAGACTTCGTAAGTCACTTGCAAAAAGAAGATTTATTCAATAAATGTGCAATTGGAGAGCTATCGGAGAAAAAGTAAAGTTGAATACCTACATCTCCATATGACAAAATACATTGCAAATAGAGTAAAGATTTAAATATTAAAAACATAGCAACTGGAAGAAAAAAATATGAATTTTCTTTTTACTTTACATTGGAAAAGGACAATCAAACATGAAATCAAAGGCAGAAAACTATGAAGAAAAATATTAATAAATGTAGTTTATGAAAACATTTAAAACTTCTATATTTTTTCTTTTTTTAATTCTAAATTTTGTTTTTGTAAGCTCTACATCCAGCGGGGGCTGGATCATGAGTCACCATCTCTACTGGCTGAGCCAACCTGCAAAGACTAGATTACGTAATATCTGACAGATCATTTGTTATATAAAGAGCATTTATTAACCAATAAAAACAAATCCTGCAACCTAAAAAAAGAGGCAGAGACAAGAATAGTCAAATCATACATAATATATGCACAAAAATAGCCAATAAGCATATAAAAATATTCAACTTTACCAATAATTAAAGATAACATTTTGCCTATATAAGTAGGTAAGGATGTTTACAATTATAATGTCAGTTTTGTCCAGGAGATTGAAAAAGGAACACTATTAGTCAAAGCCAGTATGAGTATAAATTGGCATAATAGGTTAGAGATAATTTAACAATATCCATAAATATGCTGAAAGATAAACAAAAATACCCTTTGGTTTAGCAATGCCATTGACGGTTTGTTCTCAGAATTTAATTACGAATGCTTTTTTTATGTAAAAGATTATCCAACATGATTTTAACATAACATTCTTTTTAATGGTTAAAAAATAGTAAACAACATAAATGAATCGGTCTGGAAATGGCTCATTCACATACAGGTGTGAGTATGGTTTTTGAATATCCCAAGGAATGGGAAAATATACTTGTTTATCGTTGGGCAGAGGGAGGGGTAATACTATTTTTATTTTTTCTTTCCTTCTTCTTCTTCTTTTTTTTTTTTTTTTTGAGAGGGAGAAAGGGAGAGCATGTGGCAGGAGGGACACAAGAAGAGAGAGATTCCCAAGCAGGTTCCAACACCCAGCTTGGAGCACAACAGGGAGCTTGATCTCATGACCCAGAGATCATGACCTGAGCCAAAATCAGGAGTCAGCAGTTTAACCAACCGAACTACCCAGGCGCCCTGGTGATCCTTATTTTCAAACATTGGTGAACTCCAAGAGATTTGTTCTTATTTACTTCCAATTTCCCACTTGTCCATAAAAGGTACTCAGTTATTTTTATTGAATTTGAAAGAATATAGGTGCCCCCAAACAGAGAGAAGTAAATGTAAGTTGTCAACATCAGCTTATCCTGCCTGCCGAGGTTATGGGTGATTCTCACCGTCTTCTGTAGAGTTTATCTTTCAAGTCTCCTACAGAAAATTTTTACGACATGTGTGAGTAAAAAAGTGGTTTTATTGACTTGAGTTAAAGATGTTCACAGAACATTTTAAAGGCAGTAAGAGAGGATTTGGGGCTGCTGTGTGGATTTTTAAGGGACAGCTTTAGGTCAGACAAATCAGAATATCATCTTTCACATCGTACAAAAGCCTGGCACTCCGGGATGCTGCGTTATTCTGTGGGTTAGTCCCTCACCCAATATGGCAACATCTTGAGTGGATGCTCAAGGATGCATCTTGAGTCCAGCACCCAATATGGTACCCAATACGGCAGCGTAATGAGTGGATGTGGAATGAAACGGTGAACAGGGAAGCAAAAGCAGGGCGAGTCTGCCCTTGTATGAAAGGCGGCTTGAAAGTGATCCATGAGTCCACCCTGGGTCTCTATAGTCTCTCGGTCCTCGGCTCAGAAATAAAGAGAATTGAGTGTAAAAACTGAGCATAAAGTTGAAGGTAGAGTTGAAGATAAAGGAGATCCCAATTCTGCAGGCCTTGTCACCCCGGCAACAGCATCATGGGGGTCATTGTTTTGTACTGATACATCGTACACCAAAGAAACGGAAGACAGGGTCAAGAGGAAAACGCATTGTCCATTCTGTGATTGGTGTGTATTAACCCAGCTGGATTGTCCTACAATACTACGACCTCCGTGAGGGCAGAAAAATCTTTTTTCTCTGTGTCAGGGAATAGTGCCGTGTGAAGGAAGCCAGATGCAAAAAGCCACATATCCTAGAATTCTACGTATGTAAAATGTCCAGAATAGGCAAATCTACCAAGACAGAGCAAAGATGAGGGGTTGGCAGGCTTGGGAGTTGGGGGAAATGTAGAGTGACTATTAATGGGTAAGGGTGTAAGGGGTTTTGTTATTGTTTTGGCCAGAAGAACTTGTTCTGGAATAAGATATTGATGGTGGCCACACAACTCTCTGAATACACAAAAGCCACAGAAATACACATTCTAAATGTGTGAATTTTATGATATGTGCATTATGTCTAGTTTCTTTTTAATTTTAATTATCATCTTTGAGTAGAGTAGGGAGGAAAAAGACCCATGTGCTAGAGCTCTTCTGGGACAGAGGGGAGAAGTTGGCCAGGCTCTACCCAGTCCAACTATCCTTTGGAGAAAAAAGAGTTAGTTTTTTAGCCTTTTTTAAGCCTTTTAAAGCCTTTTTAACCTTCAGTCCTTAGTTTTTTAGCCTTGAAATTATAGGATTGACAAAAGGATTCATCAGCAGCAAATGACTCAGAGTGTGATGTATGTAATGAGGGACAAATATATTTTATTACCTACAAAATATTGTATTATCTGCCTGTATTCTTAGTACCTGAATATGTCAGCGTGTCTAAAAATTACGAGTGGATTCTGATGTTTACCTTGATCTTGATGTTTCTCTCCACAAAAAAGCCTGATGAAGGAACAGTTTCTGGTATAGAACAGTCTGGATTTGTCTTCTGTTTCTGTCAGTCCTCTCCTATGTGACGCTGTTCGTGTCTTCATGACATTTGCTCTGGAATGGTTATGTCTATATCCTCACCATTATTTTCCACACTTTAATGAGGGTGTTAAACAAATCAATGACATCTTTGCACCATTATTGATTGTTAACATTTGATCACAAACATTTATGTCTTCCCAAAGAACTAAATACCAGAATGAAATTATAATTGATATGCTCATCAGAGCAAATAATTAAAAACATCATGTGTCATCATAAATACTTTAAGGCACAATTTAATGGACTACCAAAACAAAACAATAAATTTTATCCAGGTATTTTGGATGCAAATAAATATTAAGGCAACTCTGATTCATACTTCACTAAAGAATAATGAATAGTAAAATGTTCACCAAACTGTGACATAGTCATTGAACCTTGTCAAAAACCCATATCTTTTTTTTTCTCCTCTCATGACTTTTATTTCTTCGGCATGTTAGTAGCAAGGTGTGGGAGTGAGGGGAAAAGAATAAATTACTTTAAGGAAATGAAAATTATAGGACAATTTTGTCACCCCTGTGGTTATTAAAGCTTTGAGGCTCGTTACTATTCCAGATGTGCAAACGGCAGGTTAAATATTTCTGTTGACGATGAGTGAAATTTAAAAATCCAAACCAGAAGCCGAGAAGGATGAATCAAGACCATGCAGATATAATTTTTTTTTAAAGTGTCAGTGGGATAAATGATACAAAAAGAGAAAATTTAAATAAAAATATAAATACGCAAAACAGATCACTCGCAAGATTGTAGTATCTGGCAATTGGTCCTATGAAATTTCAGGTTATTCCAGAATATATGTGTGCATATTTATTTTCCCTGCATCAAGAACAATACATAAGCATCATCAAATGTTTTAGGGGCTTCTGGGTGGCTCAGTCGGGTAAGCATCTGACTCTTGATCTCAGCTCAGATCTTGACCTCGGGATCAGGAGTTCAAGCCCCACGTTGGGCTCCCTGCTGGGCTACTTTAAAAAAATAATAATGTTTTAATTATAAACATGATTAAATGCCCCGCAATCGACCTCTTTTAGGGTGATGAAGGTCTAAGCATGAAGCCAGTTCTAGAGGTACTTGCCAAATATTTGCAGGGAGAGATCCCGAAAGCAGTGCTCGGTGCTCTCTAGAACCCAGTTTCATAGGTTATCATATTGTTAAGTGCTTACTGCTTGGTGCTCTCTGTAACCACAGAGACGGTGTAACATCATTTCAGATCTGGTCCTCTCTGCTTATGTAACCGATCAGGAGGCTGAAATCTCCAGGCCTCTCTATTCAGTTTGGTAAACATGGACTTGTCTGTCACCTTTCATTGTGCTTCTTCAAAGAAGACTTGCCACCTTATCTGGTAACAGCTTTCTTGACGAGTGCTACTCATGTGAAATCATCTTTCACCACAGAGGCCACTGTTTCCTGAGCGCAAGAAGAGACCTTTATCTTGCCACCAAATGGATAATTAATTTTAAAAATGTATATTATGACACAATTAGAAAAAAGAAAAAAAAAAGGAAAAGGCAAGCTGGACAATGCGACAAAATGTCCCTTCTTCAAATTGACTCCTATTTAGTTCTTCCAATGTCATCCCAAACACAGATAACTTTTCTTTCATGAATTGTCCTCCTGAATGATTTATATGTGTCGTGTTATCTGAGGCTCTCTCCAGGTCCCCTGGTGGGTTTAGCCAACCATCAGCTGCATAATTGTTAATTTTAACACTATAAAAGGTTCTGATGCAGAAGAGATAAGGTGTTGGTGGAAGAATTAATTGAAATGTATCTCCCAATCACACTGGTCTCCTACTCCTGGTTTCCCATACACAAGAATCATACTTGAGATTTAAGGCTAAAATAAATTTACATCTCTGCCACTCATAAAGCTTTGGTCTGGTTGTAAATGGAAATGGTAATTGTTTCTAATAGTCATGAAGGTTTTTCACCCTGAGAACAATTCCATGGACTGTACAGGTCACGGTCCAATGCACATTTTCATAGGGAGAGAAGCTCCTGCAGTCAAAGGCAGACAAGAGATAGGGTGGGAAGAGAGGTTATTGAAAAGCAAACAAGGGACAAAAGAGGAAGGAAGAGGAAAAGATGAAATACTGTGGGTGATTTCTTACTAAACCTGCAAGCCTCGTTTTATACCTCTCAACACCAATGACAATTTTCTAGACTTTTCAGTGCAGCTAAGGAAAGCAATATGAGCTAATAGAAGCCACATTTTGGACCCTAAAATTTATGTGTTCTCCCAAAGAACGTAAGTGGGTGCCCTAAAAGGCCTTGGGAACAATTATTATTTAAATAGCCAAAGTCATAGAAAGAAAAAGCATGTTTTATGGAAGTTATCAGTCACTTTTAGTTTCCAGTCTAGAAATTGGAATGCTTCTGAAGGCTCGACTCAGTCCATGGGGCAACAAACTTAAGAGTATTTATGATGTGCTAGACCCAGTGAAAGGCTTGGTGCGTGGAGCTCTCAGACAGGAGTGAAAGAGTATTTCCAAAGAAGATCGTGGGTCGGGGATGGGGTAACTAGGTGATGGGCATTAAGGAGGGCACGTGATTGATGAGCACTGGGTGTTATACACAACCGATGACTCATTGAACACTACATCAAAAGCTAATGCTGTACTATATGTTGGCTAATTGAATTAAAAAATTTTTTTTAAGATTTTATTTATTTATTTGACAGACAGAGATCACAAATAGGCAGAGAGGCAGGCAGAGAGAGAGAGAGAGAGAGGGAAGCAGGCTTCCTGCGGAGCAAAGAGCCCGATGCGGGGCTCGATCCCAGGACCCTGAGATCATGACCCGAGCCGAAGGCAGCAGCCCAAACCACTGAGCCACCCTGGCACCCCGAATTAAAATTTTTAAAAAAGAAGCGTGTAGTCATTCATTTGTAGTCACTTGTAGTCACTCATTTGCTTCAGCCAACAGTTCATAAGCACCTACTAAGTGCCTGGCCCTGGGCCAGCCACCTGTACAGACTGGGCCATGTGAACTTGGTCCCTGCCCCAAAGGAGTTCACAGAGGACCTGGGCACAGAGGCAAGTAAGGATCGAATTACAAAGGAGCAAGAAGCTCTGGCTACTGCCCGGGGAGAGACACCAGAAACATCTTAAGCTAACATGGCTCATTGTTTCAAATGAAAATGCCACCAGATGTTATACACCGGGCCACTTCCACACGTATATGCTGACACACCCCTACCTTCACCAGTGCCTGTTTCTTTCTGCCCAACCTGCCGCTCTCAACGGGGCACATGAGGGCCAGCCCATCTCCCACATCATAAGGAAGAACTTTCAAAGCCCTTGACCTTTGGTTGGATTTAACCAGTCCATCTAGTTGGTTTTTCTTAAACACGAAAGCCAGAAACTGCTAAATTGTGGAGGGTATTATCACTTGAATGACATTTTATTCCTTAGTAAAATACTAAGCATTTTGCTTTCATATTGGGTATTGAGTGTTCAGTAAACAAAAAGAGTGCGCTTGACTTCTTTTTTCCTTCTTTGTTTTCTTTTCTTTCTTTCTTGGGTTTTTTTTTTTTTTTTTTTTTTTTGGCCACACAGCAGATTCAAGGATTATGTGCCTATAATTTTAGGACACAAAGGCTCAGCTTCTTCCAGCCAAAAGAAATGCCAACTGATCTGGGAACATTCTTATATATTATGTATTGTATTAAGACATAAGAGCGTCACCCAAGTCTTTCTAAAGCAAATCTCGGAGATGTCCCATCTGGGGTCAGGAATGGGGAAAATTTACTCATTACTTTCGGGGGAATAAAATTCCTCGTTCACAGCAATCTGTGTCTTTAATTGCATTTTCTTTTTAAAGCTCAATGTAGTTAGGTAGATCTATAGACAGAATTACAATACAGCAATTGAGAACCCGTGATTTTCTAAGCCAGAGATACTGGGTATTTAATTTTGCTTTTTAAATCCATGCTATGGTGGGCTCTTATGAATACAATAGAAAAGGAGTTATGTCCTAATCAGTTTATAAGATAGTATGGAGAAAGTGCGTAATAGACCAACCAGATGTATAAATACAATAATACAAAGAAAGTTAATCTACTGCAAAGCTATAATTTAATCCTTCCATAACACAAGAGTTGAAAATTGGCTTATGCATAGCTCAAGAATGCATAAACTGAACTGTACAGTCGTGGCTCAGTTAAAAATCTTTAATTTTAACTTAGAGTTTATAGAAATTATTATCTAATTTTTGCATAAAGAAGAAGTCATGGATTATACCTCAAGAAGAGATTATGTATAAATAATAAGCTAAGTATTTAAAAATAGTGCCAGGCCAGGTGCTTAGAGTGAGCAAGGTGAATTTGTGCGTCCTTAAGGGTCTGTGCACCTACATACGTCTGTCTAACAAAAGACAGAGATGAATGAATCAACGTGAAATAACAAAAAGCCACCATTTAAATTTTTTTATTTTTTTGATATGAAAAACAGCAACAAAAGGTTGCTGTTATAAAAGCCACGGTCACATTTATAAAATGATATCTACAAAACAAAATAACCTTATAACCAATGAAAATACTATTTGACCTTTTTTTTTAAGAATAAAGGAAAGCTGAGCTCACGAATACAGTGAGACTTTAAAATCAGAGAGTAAGATAAAGAGAAGAGTCTGCTATGATTTTAGCAAGGGTTATCTTTTAATTAAACCCAACATTTGCAACTAACCAACTTTGGTTAGTAAGCTTTTGAGTGACTCTTCCTGGAATTCAGTTCCAGGCTAATAGGACTTGATATGCCTCGTGTTCCTTGTCCCCACTGGTTTCTCATGACCTCTAGTCTCTCTCGGCCCTCCTCCTCTTTTCTTTATAAACTTTCCATTTTCTCTTTCTTTCTTAAACCCTGCTCCCACCCCATATCTGAATGAGGGCCCATCAGCTTTCAACTGCACTGGGGGTTAGGCCTCTGTACCCACTCAAGCAGAGAGAGGGCAGAGGAGAGCCCCAGAGAGAAGTCAGCTTCAGAAGAGCACGTCCTTGCTTTGCTGTGATCCCCTTCTCAAATGAGAATGCTCCAGTGTGTTTCACACGTGTGTTCCCGGTAACACACACATAGTGTATCTGTCCTACTTACTTGATCCATAATGCTGTGCCTGATGAAACCCAATTAATTGCGTTGAAGTCAGACATCCCAGTTGCTATGTTGGTTTGTTTTCTTCCCTGGATAATGTTACTATGTCTCCCAGAAGGAAAAGTTCATAGTCTAAAAACTTCTCAAGTGAAATAAAATCATACATGCAACGTGCATCAGAAATCGATTCTGGCTTTGAACGTGGGAGTTGACATACACAGTCCACTTCGGAATGAGGAGGTCACGTGTTTATGGCGGCGCTGGGTAAGGATCTTGGTCTCTGCAGAACAAGGTCATGTTCTATGTCGGTACACAAGGAACTCGGGGCACATTCCAATCTCTCTATACCAAACATGCCATCGGTTTAGCAGGAGCACTGTTGGCTATCTTTAGATCTGTGTGTATATCTGAGATCACCTTTCTTCTGAGCAATCTAGAGAAAGAATCCAGTGTCATCAAATTTTTAAGAAAATCATAAAACAGTGACAACTGATACATCGAGTCATTTTGGATTGAATTTGGATCTGTAAAGAATAAGATGAATAAACTGTATAATTAATGTTTTAAAGAAATATCTGAATACCTGTGTGATGATTGAAAAAAAGGGCTATAAGCTCAAGATGTGGTAACGTACTGAAATCACCTTACCAACACTGAGCTGTATAATGTGGAAAAAAACCCTTTCAAATAGCTGTTATTGGGTCCCCAAAATAATAAAGCAATACTAGTTGAAGCCCCATTGAAATACCTACCTGGTGGCAAAGTACATAATATTATATTATAATAATATAATTATATTATACTACATTAGTATTATATTAGATAATATATAATTATATTAGTATTTATATATAAATTATATATGATTATATATAATATAACATATATTTAATATAATATAATTTATAATATATTATTATTAATATAATATTACTAATATATCATAATGCATTAGTATTATAGGGCGGCAAAGTAACTTTATTTACCAGATATTTAAGGATATTAAATGTAAAATTAAAAATGGGAAAAGAACTCAGATATTTCAGGAAGTTGCTTGGTTCTTGTCTGCCATCCCACTTCCTCAAACAAACCACCCAAGAAATAAGCACCATGAAAACAAGAAGGAGGGATGCTGTTCGGGGAGAAAAAACAAACTAGAGAGGCGTAGCCATCATATGCGACACACGGGTCTTGTTTGAATTCTGATTTGAGCAAATCACCCATTCCCCAAAAATGAATACTGACTGGCTATTTGAATAGTACTTGCTAATTTTGTCAAGTGTGCTAAGATGGTGTAGTTCTACTGGGAGAAAAAGAAAGTCCAGACTTGCTGAAGAGATACCCTGCATCTCTGCCTGTGAGCCTAAGTGAGCTCTTGGATGTGCTGGAAAATACTACAGCAGAAAAGAGATACGAAACAACTCAGATGAAAAAACTGGCAAAACGTTGGGAATTATGGAAACTGGGCAATGAGCTCATCGTGCTATTCTATCTACTTTGGTTTCTGTTGGAAGACTTTTTTTTTTTTTTAAGATTTTATTTATTTGGGATAGAAAGAGAGAGAGAGAGCAAGCAGGAGCAGAGGGGAAGGGGGGGAGGCAAACCCCCCACTGAGTAGGAGTCCTGCAAGGGGCAAAGGCAGATGCTTAATCGATGGCGCCACCCAGGCGCTCCAGGAAGATCTTTATATTCGAAATGAGAGAGAAACAATAGCCCAAACTCTTGAGGGTCATCTAGGCCAGAATCCAGTGGTGCCATTAGGGAAGGTAGGGTGAGTGGGGATTATTTCCAGGTCAGCTACTGGGGAACAGAAATGCAAAGGCCAAGGGGTGCTGGTCCTAAATGCCAGTGCTCAGCGTCTTCGTCCACTGGTCTCATCATGGGCTCCGTCTCCAGTATTCCGCCAGCTCCAGGACCAAGCCGCTCAGCTTGCAAACGGTCAAAACTCTCTCCAGGTAAGCTGTTGGTAATGGACCCCATAGTTCTTTTTTTTTAAAGGATTTTATTTATTTGACACACAGAGAGAACACAAGTAGGCAGAGCAGCAGGCAAAGGGAGAGAGAGAAACAGACTCCCCACTGAGCAGGGAGCCCCATGCTGAGCTCCACCCCAGGACCTCAGCATCATGATCTGAGCTGAAGGCAGATGCTTAACCCACTGAGCCACCCAGGCGCCCTAGAGTCAACAGTTCAATGAGCCTGGAGAACATGAACTAGGCATGTTGTAAGAGTTAACACCTGAACCAAGTGTTCATACCTGCAACCCTCCCTCCTACACATGCTGCCCCTTGGGACATCTGTGAACCTCCTGGAATCCTTGTGAACAGAATGTGAGACTGAGATCACCCTGTCCCGTGCCTATTAACCCTCACGCTCGGGGTCCATACTCCCCATATGTATGGTCTTTCTGTCCATCTACGAGCATCACAGTGCTTAGAGTGTATCCTTGTCTCTTTGAAGATAGAAAGTCTGGCTGCCATGCGCTGAGCTAAAGAAAACTGTCAGGTTCACCGTGCGATGGTGAATACCTTCCCTGTCTGGGATCCTGTGTGCTTTGCTCTGAATAACGCATCTGGGGTTTCCTATCTAATACCCAGGACCACCTTCGCTGAGACATGTCTGGCACTTGGATCGTCAGTGCCCAGCCTCTGGAACTGGGAGAAATGAATGTCTGTTGTTTAGGCCACCTGGCTCATGATTTTTTGTTTTCTGTTGTTTTGCAGGAAGGACGACATCCCCAGGGACTGACTGGTTTGTGCCAAGACACTTTGTTTGCCTATCTGGCCACATCCTGGTCAGCAGTTCCACCAAAAAAGTCAAAAAAGAAAAAGGCTGTGGCTGACCATCCAACTGTGGAGACTTTGGGCGAACACAGAGCGGTCATCTGTAAACCGTAGGAACCGGGCTTTTCTTCTCAGCTTTCAGACTTTCTGCTAAACCCTCAGAGTCTGGGGTCCCTGTGAAATGAAAGAGTACATATTTCCTAGACTAGTGATGAGTATTAAAACAGTTCATTCAGGGGCAGCTTTTAGCACAGATCTCAATACGTAGCTCTCAATGAATAAGGAAGAAGAGGCAGAGGAGGTAGGGGAGGATATGCATGCCCTAAAATAAACAGAAATACATTTTAATGTCTGGTTGATCATTAATAAGTGAAATTATCTTCTTATTGCAGGAAAATAGTCCTTATCTGAGTCAAAACAGCAGCACTGGGGAAAATGTTGAATTTTGGTGCATGAGAAAAGTCATTGAGAATGACAAAAATCTGCTTAGAGCCGTGGCTCAAAACTGAAGGTGGGACAATCCTTAGAATTTGTGTGTGTGGGGGGGGATCCTGCTGAGCATTTGAAGACATTCTTTCTCCTCACCCTTGATTTGCCTGGCCTTTTGTGTGCATGGCTTAGCTGAATTTATGAGGAATTCCCCTTACAGATCAGTATATGATATTATAGTGTATTAGTCTGTTTGGGCTGCTATAAAAGAAAATTACCGTAAATTGGGTGACTTAATAGACATTATTTTTCACAGTTCCAGAGGCTGGAAAATTGAAGACCAAAGTGCCAGCAGATTGTGCATGTGGCTTGTAGATGGCCACCTTCTTGCTCTGTGCACACAAGGCGGAGAGTCAGCTCTTGTCTGTTCCTCTTCTTATAAGGGCACTAATCCCGTTATGTGGCCTCACCCTTATGACTTCATCTAAACCCAATTACCTACCGAAAGCACCCCTCTCCAGACGTCAGCTCACTGCAGCTTGGGTCTTCAACCTATGAATCTGGTCCCAGGGATGGGGTGTAGGGGGGCAGGAATACTCAGCCCCTAACGAGTGGATATTATTATTGTAAACATAGCTGAGAATCAAAAGTCCGAGCAGAGCCAAAAGCAAAAAAATCCAATATGTTTAGTTTAATGGATTCTTTCAAAAAATTTGGAAGTGGTTGAATTCATTTACTCTCCCACCAGGATTAAATGAGAATTCCAGAATTTCATGTCTTCTCCAATACTTCATAGCAACCAGTCTTTTACATTTCAGCATTTGTCATAGGTGTGCAGTGTCATTTTTAACGTGTAGTTCCCTGAGTGCGAGTGACTTTGAGCATTTTTTTTTTCTAAATGTTTTCATTTGTGTATAGTTGACACAAAATCTTACATTAGTTTCTGGTGTATAACATAGTGATTCACCTTCTCTATGCATTGTGCTACGCTCACTACGGGGTAGCTACCATCTGTCACCACACAACCCGTTCCGATATCATTGACGGTATTCCCTGTGCTGTGCCTTTGAACCCTGTGACTTACTCATTCCATAATTGGGAGGGCATATCTCCCATTCTCCTTCCCACATTGTTCGCCCTACCCCCCTCCTCCCTCCTGGCGACCATCAACTTTTTTCTCTGTGTTTTCTGGCCTGATTCTGCTTTTTGTTGGCTTATTCATTTGTTTTATTTTTAAATTCCACCTATGAGTGAAATCATATGGTATTTGTCTTTCTCTGTCTGACTTAGTTCACTTAACAGGATACCCCTTAGGTCCATCTATGTTGTCATAAATGGCACAATTTCATTCTTTTTATGGTTGTGTAATATTCCAGTGTGTGTGTGTGTGTATGTGTACCATATCTTCCTTATCCATTTGTCTGTGGATGAATGCTTAGGTGGCTTTCATATCTTGGCAGGTTTAAATAATGTTGCAATAAACATATCAAATCAAATTAGTGCTTTCATATTCTCTGGGTAAATACCTGGTAGTAGAATTATGGGATCATCTGGTATTTTCCTTTTTAATTTTTTGAGGAACATCTATACTATTTTCCACAGTGGTTGCACCAATTTGCATTCCTACCAATAGTCAAGAATTCCTTTTTCTCCACATCCTCTTTACCGCTGTTAATTTTTGTCTTTTTTAATTTGGCCATTCTGACACATGTAAGGTGATATCTCATTGTAGTTCAGATTTTCATTTTTCTGATGATGAGAAATCGAGCACCATTTCATGTGTCTGTTGGCCGTCTGTGTGTCTTCTTTGGAAAAATATCTATTCAGGTCTTCTGCCCATTTTGTAATCAGATTGTTTGGGGGATTTTTTGGTGTTGAGTTGTATAAGTTCTTTATATATTAGATATATCAGTGGCAAATATCTTTTCCCATTCAGTTGGTTGCCTGTTTTGTTGATGGTTTCCTTCACTGTACAAAGGCTTTTATTTTGGTATAGTTGCTGATTTTGAGGACTTTTTCATATGTATATTGGCCTTTTGTTTTTCTCTTTTCTCAAGTGTTTCCCCAGTTTTTGGTCAAGTGAAGAAAAACACTATCTAGATCCAAGAAGCCTTTCATTTGGCTTTTATAAGATCATATGAGCCCTGCTTCCCAGTATAACGAGATACTGTTCTAGAGACAAGCAGAGGAAGTGAGAACATTATGTAGTTGTCTCAGAAAAGCAAGCATTATTTAAAGAAATTGTTTGAATTACTAGTTTAGGCAAATGTCTAAATGGTTTTAGGCATCCCAGGAGGTGAGAGCTCATTAGGAAAACTAGACTGATTTTAAACAAAATAAAGAAACTATATTTTTTATGTACATCTATGTTGTGGAGTAAGCAAATTCTCGTTCCTGTCACAAAACTCAAAATCTTTCATCTTGTATTAATTTTGGAACATACACTTATAAGAAATTAATACTTGTTTTCTTCTTGTTTTTTGTCTATGTTTTCTAAATACCCACATGCTTTTGGCTTAAAACAAAGAGTTTTTTAAGGGCTGTAATCCTCAAAAAATCTTTATCAATCTCCTGATTTATAACAATCTTTCAATTTCCTATCAGTTTTAAAGAAATAATATTCCACATAGACTTGTATTCCAAAGACGTATGATGTCAGTCTATAAAAATGGAGTTGCTTTATTAGAGTTGACAGGCCCTGTGTTTATAGGCCTGATTCTGCTTTTTTTGAGTTTATCGACTTTCTTGAGTTTATAGATCAATCCATACTGCTTAAAGTGTACCCCTGAAGCCACCTTTTTTTTTTTTTTTTCCCAAAGAGATCTTCCATTTGCAATGATGTGGATGGAACTAGAGGGTATTAGGCTAAGTGAAACAAGTCAATCAGAGAAAATCAACTATTACATGATCTCACTGATATGTGGACTTTCAGAAACAAGGCAGAGGAGCATAGGGGAAAAGAGGGGGAAAAATGAAATAAGACAAAATCAGAGAGGGAGACAAACCCTAAGAGACTCCTAATCATATGAAACCAAGTAGGGGTTGCTGGAGGGGTGCGGAATGGGAGGGAGGGGGTGGCTGGGTGATGGACACTGGGGAGGGTGTGTGCTAGGAAGAGTGCTGTGAACTGTGTAAGACTGATGAATCACAAACCTGTTCCCCTGAAACAAATAATACGTTATATGTTAATTAATTGAATTGAAATGAAAAAAAGAGAGATCTTCAAAAATTCATACCGTCAATAAAACGTCAAGGTGCCATTTCGACCAAGATGTTTAGCATTTTGCTGCTTTAATCGCTAATATGTAAAAATGTCTAAAGACATGCAGAACTGTTTACCTTTAATAGTCCTTTAAGGATGTAAGAGGACTTCTTCCTGATGTTCTAGTTGCAGGTTCCAGGGAGAAAGCAGTTCTCTGGTGATCAGACCTATAGGCTTTGGTTGGGGGCACACCCAAGGTCTCCACATGCCAGCCGCATCTATCAGGCGGGATACAGGGTCTATCCATTTTCTCTCTAAGTCATTTTTCTCATCTGTGAAATGAGAATGATCATCTTCCGCCTCATCAAGTGGCTGAGTGAATTAAACGTAACTGGTGTTTGCACAAATTCCAGCCCGAGGCTCAGTTGTAGCCCCACAGTAGGTGGTGGCACATGAGTCTCCTATGTCTGCTGTGACAAATTGCCACCAACCACCCAACTTTATCATCCTACCGCTCTGGGGGGCAGAAGTCTGAAGTGAGTCTTTCTTACAGGATTCCCCTCTGTGGGGCCAGGGGGGGCTGCATTCCTTTGTGGCTCTAAGCAAGGGTCTGCTTTCTGGACTTTTCCAGCTTTCTGAGGTCACCTGCATTCCTTGACTCGAGGCCCTACGTCATTCCGGCATCTGCTCTTGCGGTCACAGTCACGGTCATGGGTCCTTCTCTGACTCTCACCTTCCTGCTTCTTCCTGCTGGGATGACACTGGGAGCACCCTGAGAAGCCAGGATAACCTCCCCCATCTCTGAGTCCTTACCTTAACCACATCTGCAAATCCCCTTAATCACATCTCCACAGGTCCCAGGGATTAGGTTTTGGACATCACTGTGGGCCATGACTCAGCCCACGTCACACTGCATGGTGACTGTGGCCGCTGGTGGCTGTTCAGCTCTCTTATGGAAGGTAACCTCTTTGTTTTTCTTTTCTTTGTAAGGAGAGAATGGAAACATTTACCCTTGCCTCCTGGAAGATCTGCCCTCAAGAAAAGAAGAACTAGTCGTTTGTTAATCATTTCGGGGTCCGATTCTATTGGACACCAACATTTATTGTGAACGCTCCTGGGGAGGACAGAGCAGGATTTGAGAGACTCTTAAAAGGCAGACACATAAAGGAATGCCCACAAGTTAGGGGGAGAGAGTGAGCTCCAGGAAGGAGAGAGACCTGTGAGTCTGGAGTAGCAAGGCTGCCAGGAACGGGTTCCCCTAGTGAGCCCATTCTTTACCTGGCACATCTCAGCTTCAAGCTACCTTTCTATATTCTACCTCTGATGCTGAAACTAGAGCTCTGTAAACTTCCTTTCCCAGACTCCTTTGTCACCTGGCCTCCTTGCCATGTTCTGCCAAAGGAAGGCTCTGAGGCAGATTGGAAGATGGAAGGAGGGAAAAAAATATTCCTCGTTTTTTTGGGGGGTGGGGGGTTCTCATCAGCATGACTCCAGCAACAGCAGTTGGCTTCAGCTGCCATCTTCTTTTTATGCAACCAGAACAAGCCCCACCATTTCAGAGATACCAGCAGCAGAAAGGTGGGACCCCCTACTCAGAGGTCTGAGAACCAATCCCACAGGTCCCGTCCTGCACTCCTAGATTCTGGTAATCCCCAAATTCCTTTCATTTGTCTAGTCTTCCAGGTGGCAATGGCTTCCTGTGTCAGCATCTCCGGTTACTCAGTGATCCCTGTTTGCTCTTTCAGGTTTTCATCTCTTGTGTAACAGATTCCAGATCGAGCGCTTTGTATTTGAAAAAACCTGGTGTGGTTTCTGTTTCCCTGGTGGGACCTCACTGTCATTCAGGTCTCCTAGGTCACTCAGATTCCTGAGTCTTGGCCGCAGCAGGGGAACCATGAGGACCGGTGGAGCTGAAGGGTCAAATGACACTGCATAAACCCCAGGAATTTGAAGGGATGCCCATAACAACTAGCAGTAACTGTTCGACCATGCTGGCTGCCCAAAAACCTAGAACAAGTTCATTTACAGAAGACAGAAAGGAGTGGTATTTCTCACACACCCAAGAATACAAATTGAGATTAGCACCCACCATACCATTATCAAAAACCACCTCTTCAGACAAACACATTTTCTTGCCTCTCAGTTCTCAAGATAATCATAAATACGCCCACATATGTATCTATTTTGGAGAGCCATTTCTAAAGGAATAGGACTTTAGGGGTTTCATTTCAGAAACTGATCTTCCTCTGGGTTGTTAACTTTTTATTCTTATTTTCCCTCGTCTTTGTTTTAGAAAGCATGTAAATATATTTTGCCCAGCTAAGTTGTAAGCATCTTTGTAAATTGTATTAAATCATTTAAGGTACAGAGTTAAGTTTTAATTTATTAGCATTTAATTAGCTTCCCCATCCAGTCTATTAGCAACTATTAAACACTTAATTTTCAAACCATTCACTTCATTCCATTCTCACACGCACCCTAGAGCAGACCATCCAGATACCTCAGAGACCTCCAATTTCCCCCATGCTTCACAGACAGAGTCATCTTTTTTAACATGCATCTGATTTCACTTGGATAGACTACTACTGTCCACAGGTGAAGGACCAATCACTTTAAGTGGCTGACTTAAGGCTCTGTGATCTCTTTTCCTCTCCTTCCAGCCTCATTTCTATTCATTTCCTGTCTTGAATTCTGACATACTTGACTTTTAAGAGTTCCTCAAACCCCCTAGGCTTTCTCTTGTCCTCGGGCTTTGAACATGTTCTCACCACTTTCTAGAACTTTCTTCCCATATCCTGCCCTTTGAACTATGCTTTTCTGTTAACTCTTATGCATCCTTCAAATGCCAGCATCAAATCCACTTCCTCAGGAAAACCTTTGAAAGATCATCTGTCCCACCAGGGTTAGTTAGAAAAATTGTGACTTGAAGCCCAACAGTATCCTATACTTTTTCCTTCATGAAGCTGTCACTCTTGTTATTACTTGTTTCAATGCCTGATGGTTTCATGAAGGCAGCAGTTATGTCTACTGTGCTCATCATTCCTAAAACAATGGATCACCCCTAGTAGATCAATAAATATTTGCTGAATAATGAAGGAATGATTGTTTCAACTATACCATTTAGAATCATGAGATTTTAGAGCAGGAGAAATATCCTTAGATATTACAGAATCCAATCCTTTTATCGTATGACAAAAGGAGTTAAATAGTTTGTCTAAGAAAAGTCCCATAGTTCCTCACAGTTAAAAAAAGTGTTTTAAGCATAATGAGTAAATAAATGAGTAAGGGAATAATGGCAGAAGTAGATCTAGAATCTACCCCTGAATTTGAAATATTATCCTCATAGATTCCTTAAAATTCCATGGACATTGATAAATTACACTAGCTCTAGGAAAATAATTGCATCAACTAATAATTTGGGTTCTTGTAGCTTTTATAAATTATATGTCAGCTTTTCACAGACAAATATTCCTTCTTAAGTTAATTCTCGATATATTCAATCATAATATTTTTAATCTTTAAGCAGAATATCCTGTCTCATATAATAAGGTCTGTATTTCCTCTCCACATTCTTTCTAGCCATGGGAACAGTGCTTACTCTTATTTCTCTTTTATCTAATAATATCTCCCTCCCCATTGACAATAAATCCTTGAATATTCACCCAATAGTGGTAATAGGTTTATACATATATACCACCCTTTCTGAGCCCCATTCCAGCTGGCAATTAATTTAAGCAATTAAAACACTAGACTAGAAAATATTCACTTAGTGCAAAAAGAAAATAGTTAAAGAGAGAGGAACAAAAAGACTTGAGACATAGAAATTAAAAAGCAAACTGATGGACATAAATCCAAGTATATCCCTAATAACATTGAATTTGAATTGGTTAAACAATACAATCAAAAGAGAGAGAATGTCAGACTGGGTTTAAAAAAAAAAACAAGACCCAGGTGTATCTTATATATAGAGACATTTCAAATCCGAAAATTCAAATAGGTAGAAAGTAAAAGCGATAAAAAAGATACATTATGCAAATGACAACCATAAGAAAACTGGAGTGGCTATAGTAATATCAGGCAAAACATTTCTTTTTAAAGATTTTATTTATTTATTTGACAAAGAGAGAGAGAGATCAGAAGTAGGCAGAGAGGCAGACAGAGAGAAAGGGGGAAGCAGGCTCCCTGCTGAGCAGAGAGCCTGATTTGGGGATCAATCCCAGGACCCTGAGACCATGACCTGAGCTGAAGGCAGAGGCTTTAACCCACTGAGCCACCCAGGCACCCCAGGCAAAATATTTTTTAAAGGAAAAAGGGTTAATAGAAATATAGACATTAGGTAGTGATAAGAGTCAATCAGGAAGATAAATCAATTATAAATATATATGTACCTAAACCAAAAAGCCCAAAATATGTAAAGCAAAAACTTAACGAATTCAAGGAAAAGGTAGACAATTCAATAATAATATTTGGAAACTATAATATCCCACTCTCAATAAACAGTAGAACAACTAGAAAATCAACGAGGAAACAGAGGACTTGAAAAACACGATAAATTAACTAAACCAAACAGACATCTATGCAACACTCCACTCAATGACAGGAGAATGCATATGCTTTCCTTTTTTTTTTTTTTTTTTTTTTTGAAGATTTATTTATTTATTTTAGAGAGAGAGAGAGTGGAGGGAAAGGACGGATGGAAAGGGAGAGTTACAGAACCTCGAGCAGACCTCTAAGCATGAACCCTGGGATGAGGCTCTATCTCAGGACCCTGAGATCATGACCTGAGCTGAAACCAAGAGTCAGATGCTCAACTGACCGAGCTCCCAGGCCCCCAGAATGCATACGCCTTTCAAGAGCAGATGAATATTCTCCAGCGTACCATTTGTTAGGTCAAAACATATTCTACAGTAGATTTAAAAGAACTGAAATCATACAAAGTATATTCTCAGACCACAATGGAGTAAAATTACAAATCACTAACCGAAAGAAAATTGGAGAATTCACAAACATGCATAAACTGAATAATATATTCCTATTTAAGAAACCACCGATTCACTATATTTTATAAGGCACTAAAGATAAACAGGATATAACTAAGTATGGCTTACTGCTAAAGCAGTGTTTAGAGGGAAATGGATAGCAATAAACCATGTATTAAGAAAGAAGGAAGATCTCGAATCAGTAACCTAACTTTCCACCTTAAGATACTGGAGAAAGCAAGAGCAACCTAATCCTAAAGCAACAACAAGGAATAAAACAATAGATTAGAATGGAAATTAGTGAAATACAGGATAGAAATTGACAGATAGTATCAACAAAATCAAAAGTTGTTTCTTTAAAAAGATCAACAAAATTATCAAACCTTTATCTAAACTGACCAAGAAAAAGAGAGAGAGAGAGAGAAGACTAAAATTATTAAAATCAGGAATAAAAGAGGAACATGACTTCCAGCCTAATAGTAGTAATGGATTATAAAGTCTAAAAGGATTGTAAGAGAATATTATAAACAACTGTATGCCAACAAGTTAGATAAAATGTAAAAAAAAATTTAGAAAGACACAAGAAGTCTTAGAAAGACAAAATCTAGGAAGAAATAGAAAATCTGGGTCGAACCTTTAACAAAAATGAGTGAATTAATAATCTTAAAACTCCCCATGAATAAAAGCCCCTGGCCTAGATGCCTCACAGCAGACTTCTACCAAACATTTAAAGAATTAATACCAATTCTTCACAAACACTTTCAAAAAAATTGAAGAGGAGGAAACACTTCCCAACTCATTCTGTGAGGCCGATATTACTCTAATATTAAAACCAGACAGAGATATCATCAGAAAAGGAAACTATAGATCAGTATCTCTTATGAATATAAACACAAAATTCCTCAATAAAATGCTAAGAAATTGAACCCAGCAACGTATATAAAAGATTATTCATCATTACAAAGTGGTATGTATCCCAGGAAAGCAAAGGTTCCACCATCAATGTCATACTCTATGTGAATAAAAGAAAGGACAAAGGCATCTGATCCTCTCAATAGAGAAGAAAAAGTATTTGACAATATTCCACACCTCCTCATGTTTAAAAAATAAAAGCTTCAATAAACTAAAAATAGAAAGAAACTTCCTCAACCTGATAAAATGCCTCAGAGCTAAGATCATACTTAACAGTGACAGATTAAAAACACTCTAGATTTGTTCAGCAGTACCCTGGAGGTCCTACCCAGAACATATAGTCATTAAAAAAAAAAATTAGAGGTATCCAAATTAGAAAGAAAGAAACTTTCTCTATTTGAAGGTGATATGAACTTGTATATTGATACTTCTAGGAATTCACAAAAAAATATCAGAACTAAAAAATGAGTTTTAGAAAGATTGCAGGACATAAGACCAATATACAAAAATCAATCATGCTTTCTTTTTTAAAAATTATTTATTTATTTATTTATTTATTTATTTATTTATTTATGACAAAGAGAGAGAGAGAGACCGCAAGTAGGCAGAGAAGAAGGCAGAGAGAGAGGGGTAACAGGCTCTCCACTGAGCAGAGAGCCTGATGCGGGGCTCGATCCCAGGACCCTGAGTTCATGATATGAGCCGAAGGCTCAACCCACTGAGCCACCCAGGCGTCCCAATCATATTTCTATACACTATTATCACACAATCTGAAAATTAAGTAAGCAATTTAATTTACAATAGTATCAAAAACCAAAAAGTATGTGGGAATAAATTTAACAAGTTGCACTTCTGCACTAAAAACCACAAAACACTGTTGAAACAAAGATCTTAATAAATGAAAAGGCATACCATGCTCATGTTCCCAAGGGCTTAATACGTAAGATGGTAAAACTCTGTAAATCGATATATAGATTCAACACAATACACACAGAAATCCCAGCTGGACTTTTTGGTAGATATCAACAAACTTATTTAAATGCAAAGAACTCTAGACAACCAAATAATCTTGAAAAAGAACAAGGTTGAAGGATTCACACTCCCCTATTTCAAAAAGAGCTCTTACAACTCAATATTTAAGAAGACAGCCCAATTAAAAGTGAACAAAGAACAGACATATTTCCAAAAAATGATATATAATTGATCAAAATGCATTAAAAAGAAACTCAAACCTATTAGCTAGCAAGTAAAGGCAAATCAAATCACAGGAAATGCCATTTCTACCAACTACGGTGGCTGGAACCAAAAAGACAGATAATAACAAGAGTTGGCCAGGATGTGGAAAAATTGGCACCCTTGTAAGCTGCTAATAGGGATTTACAGATGTACAGTTGCTTTGGAAAATAGCTGAACAGTTAGCTAAGACCCTTATTACATTATCATTCTAGAGACAAGGAGTTCATCTGAAGGTCAAACAGAGTTTCCATATCACTAATAATTCCACTCCTGGGCATGTACAAGAAAAGTAAAAGCCTATGTTCACAGAACAACTTCTACATAAATGTTCATGACAACAGTATTCATAATAGCTACATTATAGAGACAACCTCAATGTCCATCAACTGATCAATGGATAAATAAAACGGAGTACAGCCATACAAAAGACTATTTATTATTCGACAATAAAACTGAATAAACCATTGATATATGCTACAACATAGATGAACCTTGAAAGCATGGTGCTTAATGAAAGATGTCCTTCGCAAAAGACCACATATTACATGATTATGTGACATGTCCACAATGGGCAAATCTGTAGAGACAGAAGGTAGGTTAGTGGTTGCTCGGGGCTGTCGGGGCTCAGGGGGGATGAGGCAGCTGAGGTACAACACGGTTTCCTGCTAATGAATATAACCTTCCTTCCTTCCTCCTTTCTCTCTCTCTTCTTGCTTTCTTTTCTTTCTTCCTTCCTTCCTTCAAATGACGTTTCTTTTAGTGATAAAAATGGCCTAAAACTGATTGTTGTAATGGTTGCACAACTCTAAAAACATCGACTTGTGGGCGCCTGGGTGGCTCAGTGGTTTAAAGCCTCTGCCTTCTGCTCAGGTCATGATCTCAGGGTCCTGGGATCGAGGCCCGCATTGGGCTTTCTGCTCAGTAGAAGGCCTGCTTCCCGCCCCGCCTCTACCTGCCTCTCTGCCTACTTGTGATTTCTGTCTGTCAAATAAATAAATAAAATCTTTAAAAAAAATAAAATAAAATAAAAAATAAAAACATCGACTTGTACACTTTTAATGAGTGAATTGTGTGGTGAATATATCCTAATAAGGAAGCTTTAAAGAAGTACAGTATGCCACGAATGCTTGCCCTGATGACGGAGTCCTGGGAGGGATGAAGAAGGGTGTTGAGCATCAGAGGAGGCAGAGTATACAAGCCTTATAATGTGCCTTAACATGGAAAACATCCTGTGGGGGAAGATAGCATGAACAGTTCCAGCTAGTTCCAGCCTCTGAAGGGCTCTGGAGGTGTCTCTGCACTAGACCTAATGAGCAGCCATCTTGCCCACACTCTCCAGGAAACCAGACACACCTCTGTTCTCTACCCTTGGCTTGCCCAGTTAACAGATTTTTTTCTGAAAAATAACAACTTACCACTCATCTGCATTGCCTCATTTTATTCAATTCAACTTCACAAGTGAGTTAGGACGGGGGGACTATTTTGCAGATGATAAGACCAAGGCTCCAAAAATTAGCTGGAAACCAAGCAGAGAAGGAACTCAAACACAGAGCATGTGATTTCTGGTTTACTGTTCCTTATGTTGTGTTGCTCCTACCTGCCTTTTTAATACATATTGTTTATTCTCTATGATAGTGTGCTATTCAGCGTGTTTATAATTAAAAACTCATTCATTGCAGTATGTATTTTAATTGATGGGCTCTGCTGATGTCAGAAACCACAAAACCACTGATTCATCAAGTTGAGTAGGAGTCCAGTCGGCTCTGGAATTTATTAATCTGTCTTTGCAGACATTACTAATATTTTCCTTAAGCAACACATCCCCCCAAAGAGATGAAAGTAAAAAGCTCATCGCTAAAGCAAAAGAGGTGGAACCACCCCCAGATGAAGGTCATCAAAGTCCTTTGTTACATGTTAATTTTCAGTAAAGCTCTTGTGTCTTCTAGGGAGGTCTTCTGTTGCTACTCAGTTTTGTTTTGTTTCAACAGTATCATTGTTAGATGTGCAGTTTGCTCTCATTAAATAACAGATTACTTTCTCAGACCAATGAAGATAATTTATTCACGTTTATTTCAAAATAATAAAATCCCAAATTTAGAGTCTAAAAGGAAAAAGAAATGTAATCCTGAATATAATCTCTAAAACAATGACTACGTTTTGGGACCCTAGAACCTCCCCAACACCAGGCAAATATTAACAAGGAATATGAAATATTTGGAGTCCCTGTATTTGTCTTTTTAATTGAGATCTTCTAATACTCTACATTTGAAGCACTGTTTTTTTTACAGAATATCCTAGGGCGCCTGGGTGGCTCAGTCATTAAGCGTCTGCCATAGGCTCGGGGCATGATCCTGGGGTCCTGAGATCAAGCTGCACATCAGGGTCCCTGCTCAGTGAGAAGCCTGCTTCTCCCTCTCCCCCTTCCCCTGCTTGTGTTTCTCTTTCGCTGTGTCTCTCCTTCTCTCAAATAAATAAAAATCTTAAAAAATAATAATAATTGTACAGATGAAAAGTGGCATATGTGATCATAATAAAGTTTGTCTTTCTCCTGTGGAGAGTAAAGGGTATATTGTTGACTGGCTATTCCCAGAAAATCTGGAAGAGAAAACTTAATTTTCTGAGCAAGGACTGAAAAGAAAAAAAAAAAGACTAACTTATTTTCAGGTTGGGAATGAGATGAGATTACAACAGAGTAGTCTCAGCTCTGCATAGGAACTCCTAACTTCTCCATCCTCCCTACAAAACCGTATTTAATGTAAGATTGGTGGGGAGGAGGCTGTCAGATACAGAATTTCTCCAGCTGTTAAGTCATTCCCTTTGCACTGAGAGAAAGTCTCCCCCTACAGGCTTTACCACCTCTGTTTTCCTCCTTCACTTGCTAGATTACATCTGACTTCTCCAGGTCAAGAGAAGGAAGGAATCCTCAACAGAAGCCACTTGTAAAGTAGTAGATTGATTTGGTTAGTTCATTATTATACCCTTGACCTTGATGTCCAGATGCAGGCTGTTCTGGTTTTCTATTGCTGTATCACAAGCTTTCCTTAAACTAAGGGGTGTGATACAGGCATTGTATTATATCTCACGCTTTTGTAGGTCAGGTGCAGGGGCAGGGCTCAGCTGGGCAATTCTTCTGTCGCATATGGCATGACAAAAGGTCACGGGGTGGGATTCTGTGAGCGGATGAGCCACTCTGGAGGATCCAAAACAACATCACTCTGATCACCTCGGCAGTGAAGGCTTGAGTCAAACGGTCCTATGAAAGCATATCTCTAAATAGAGGGTTTCAGCGTAGTTGGAATTTTCACACGGAAGTTCAGGGCTCCTAGAGACCAAGAGACCCAGGTGAAAGTTGCAAGGCTTCTTAGAAGTCCCACTATAACAATCCCACTGTGCTCTGTGGTCAAACCAAACACTAAGACAAGCCCAGATTCACTGGTTGTGTTACTACTACTTCTTCACCTCTCTCTCTCCCCCAAGGAGTAACAGAGAATTTGCCTCAATCCGTCATCTCCCATAAAGTCTGTCGTCATTGAGCATGGGGGGTAGAAGCAGCCCATTCCATTTCTATGGCAACACAGTGAACACAGTGAAAGATTCATACCCTTAACCCTCAGTCTGCCATCCCAACCCACCATAGACTTCACTGCAGTAATTTCTTAAAAGCAGAGCAGTGTGAATGCTCCGGGTAACTTTCCTCACCCACCCTAACAAGTTTTGCCTCTGGAATCATCACCCCAAGCAGTGCAGAGTCACCCATCCTGTCTCAAAGACCCCTGCCTCAGACTTGTGGATAGAGGTCCTTAATCCCAACTTGGAATCCCAGACCACCGTTGGTCTATGAGCAAAGATAATATTAACAATTTTTCATAGTTTGTGCCATTGAACTATTCTGTACTTATACGTGGAACCATCATGCTTTGGAAATAAGGAAGGATGTTATCTACCCCAGAATGATTTATTTCATTTCTGGGGTGAAATAGAGTGAAGTTCTCAGAGGATGAGGGTTATATTTATTAGCTTTCTATTGTTACAAAAAAAAAAATACAAAAATACATTTTTTGATGTAAAATATCGAACAATACAGTTCTAATATTCCTGAGTCAGCTCAGGTTGTCATAATAAAATGCCTCAGACTGAGTGCCTTAAACAACATAATTTTTTTTTTTCTTAATAGTTCTAGAGGCTAGGAAGTCCGAGATCGAGATTCCAGCAGGTTCTCTCTCCCTGGCTTGCAGTCAGTGGCTTTGTCCTCCGTGGCCTTTCTTCTGAGTGCACGCAGGGTGAGCTCGGTCACTGGTTTCTCTTCTTCCAAGGACACCACCCCTGTTGGATCAGGGCTCCATCCTTGTGACCTTTTTTTGACTTCTGTATAGGCCCCACCTTTAAATACAGTCACACTGGGGGTTAGGTCTTCAACATACGAATTTGGGGGTGAGGGTCACAAACTCAGCCCATAGCAGAAGTTCAGAACAAAATATTTAAGTCCCCCTTGACCTGCTCTCTTCCCAAGATTCACATGTAGCTTTTGTGACTCAAAGGCAGCTTTTGGAAAAAGGCAAATCTTGGCACACCTGTGAGTCTGACACACTGGATAGAAGGGCTGAGGGTTCGCTGCCTTGGGCTTTCAGAGTAAACACTCCATCATTCATGGCAAAAGCCCAGAAGAAGCTTGTGGTGTTCAGCATGTAGCCAGTGAGATTTGCAATCACCTTTAAGTGTTTTAAGTATTTCCTTCATTTTATAGGGGGAAAAAAAAAGAGGTATATGGTGATTTAATCCAGCTGTAAATTTTCCGGGATCTTCAAAAAACCAGAGGTGAAATACCTTCTCCAGTTGAACGCTCTAAAAACTGGTGTCCTTGCTACAGATGTGTCCTTGGTTGCAATGTAAGATGAAGAACTTTAATAATGACCAAGTCCCCCGGCTACAGAAGGCAAGAATGCGGGAGTTCTACTAGGGGGATCAGAGACGTTACCAAGGTCTCCTCATTTCCGGCATGCCTCCAGACGTCATTAAGACTAATTAATTAAATAACTGATCAGGATTAGCTTCGTCATCCTGTGCCTGAATCATAAGGTTTGGTCCTCAACCCTCCTTGGCGGTGTGTGCACAGACCTTCAGCGTGGGGGAGAATTCATTCATTGAATGAATTCATTCATTCAGCAATTTATTTCATGCCTACTCAATGCCCAGGGCCTCATTAGGCACTGAGATACAAAGATCAATAAGATACGGTCTCTGCCCTTAGGATATTTAAAGTGAAGTCAGGAAATACATAGTAAGTTAATAGTTGAAATCAAGAGGTGCAAGCACTGGGGGTGTCTGGGTGGTTCAGTGGGTTAAGCCTCTGCCTTTGGCTCAGGTCATGATCTCAAGGTCCTGAGACTGAGTCCCGCATCAGGCTCTCTGCAGCGGGAGCCTGCTTCCTCCTCTCTCTCTCTGCCTGCCTCTCTGCCTATTTGTGATCTCTGTCAAATAATAAATAAAATCTTAAAAAAATAAAAGAGAGGTGTGGGTACTGGAAAAACAGTTGGGCTGGGCATGAAGAGACGTAAAGCAGAGAGCAGTGAAAGCAGCCTCTTGATGTTACGCTTATAAAAGAAGCAGCTCCAAATTATTATTAATGAATCAATCTGATCTTACTTTCTTATCAGGTCGTTGCCAGCCTCTTAACTCACTCTCCTGGGTCCAAAGAGTAAAGGCAGTATTTTCTTAAAAAGCAAGCCCTGGGACACAATGAAAAAGCCCTTTGCCTCAAGTAAATAAACAAAGACAAATTTTATCAAATACCAGGCTTTGTTTGACAGCAATAGATGTATTTGCTAGGAGACAATGTACACGCATAAATGTCAAATACTGTTTTAAAAGTGCCTTGAAATCCGCGCTGCAGGCATGCCTATGATCGCAGCGTCTGGCCACTCCTGACAACTGGCTGGAATGTGAAATTGGAGGCTGATTATGAACAAAAGGACACGTCAACTAGGAAGTTAGTGTATAGAAACACTTTAGTGCACAAACAAAGCGTTACAATACAATGCAGCTCTCCAAATACCAGGGGGGTGATAAGTGCACTGAGGTCATGAGTCAACTTCTCAGGCAGCTGGAATGATTAGGAGCAGACTGCTCTCAGACTAACCATCATTCCCTAATGCTTCTGGATTGCTGCCTTGTATCCTCCTTAGTACACTGAAGTTGCAAAAATTAGAAGGATTTAGGTCATTTGCTTGCTTATGGATTATTTTGCTGTGCTTCTAGAAGAAGGAAAGGGAACATTATGCAGCTGGGGAAACAAACATCCTGATTTTGGCATGGACCATGTGGAGTGAATGGAGGACTTGTCTTGTCCTCAATACACCGAGCGCTGAGGCTGGGACAAGTAGTGACCTTCTCCATAGGGGGTACAAGAAACTAGAGAAAACCAGTCCCACCACCTAGCCCCTAATGGTGCAGGCATAGAAGGTATAGCTCCTAATGCAAGGTGAAGATAGCAAAGTGGCATTCAGACAGGTCAGAGCAAACGATCTAATATGAAAACCACTCAGGGGATGAGCAACGATATTTGGCGAATACCTCCACCAGGCTGATGGAGGAATGGAAGATGCAGGAATTTATACCAGTGGAGATATTCTTCCAGTGTGCAGAGTTCATGGACCCAACCAGGTGGGCTTGCTGTTGTTTTAGAGAAAAAGACTGGGTGGTTAAACAAACTGTCCAAGTCAGAAAAGCGTAACCAAGTAGAATCCCAGGAAAATGGGTTTGGGTGTATGATTGGGTGACAGTGGGACCAGAACTGAAGTAGATCACTGACAGCCAAAAGCTCTAAAGAGTACCATGACTCCCTCCCCTCACTATGCCATGCACAGGTCAGGAAAAACGTGGAGATGCCCACTATCACAACTTCTGTTCAACAATGAACTGAGGAGTGTAGACAGCGCAATAAGACAAGAAAAAGGAAATAAAGTATACAAGATTGGAAAGGAAGAAAGAAAACTCCCATTATTTACAGATGATGATTTTGTAGGTAGAAAATCCAAAAGAACCCAAAAATAAATTTCTTGAATTTAAAATGGTTTTACGGGACACCTAGGTGGCCCATTGTGTTAAGCTTCTGCCTACAGCTCAGATCATGATTTCAGGGTCCTGGGATCGAGCCCCACATCAAGTTCTCTGCTCAGTAGGGAGTCTGCTTCCCCCCACCACCCACGCCTGCTGCTCTGCCTACTTGTGATCTCTCTCTCTGTCAAATAAATAAATCTTTTTAAAAAATGGTTTTACAAGGCTGCCACTTAGAGTCAATATACAAAAATCTATTGTATTTCTGTATACCAACCATAGAATATAAAATCATTTAAAAGATACCTTTTTAAAAAGATATTTTTAAAATGTGCTATTTGTAATAACATCAAAAATAGTTTTAAAAACATAGGAATAATAGATGAATAAGAATTCTACTAGAAAATTGTAAGATAACAGACTATTAAAGAAGAACAAAATTAAGGGAAGGAAATTAGGCTCGTGGATTCCAAGTGTTAAAATTGTAAAGATGTCAATTCTCCCTACATCAACCCCAAGAATCACAGCAATCTTAACTAAAAGGCTTTTAAAAAATGTTTTGGTTGGTTTGGGTTGGGCAGGTGGCTTAGTTGGCTAAGCATCTGCTTTCAACTCAGATCATGATCCCAGGATTCTGGGATCCAGCCTCATGTCGGGGCTCCCTGCTCAGGGGGGAGTGTGTTTGCCCCTCCCCACTGGCCCTTTCCCCCATGAGTGCTCTTTTTCTCTCTGTCTCTCTCAAATAAATAAATAAAATATTTTTTAAGTGTTTGGGTTTTAGTAGATCTTAAAAAGTTCTCAGCAAAAGAAAAAAGTTTTTGCAATTACTTATGATGAGAGATGTAAATTAGATTGTGGTGATCATTTCATAATGTATACAAATACCAAACCATTACAGTGTACACCTAAAACTAATATAATGTTTTATGCCAATTATACCTTAAGTTAAAAGTAAAAATAATGTTAAAATTTGAGGCGTTTAAAGAATATTTGGAACCTAACAATCTGTTCTAAAATTTATATGGGCAAAGGCCAAGAGAAGCCAAGATAATTTTGAGTAAGAACAAGATGAGAAGACTTGTTCTGCCAGAATTAGGATAGTGCAATATTGTGAAAAAATAGAAAAAATGAATAATATGAAGTAAAATAAAGAGCTCAGAAACTGACTCACATCAGATGGCAAACGTGGCACTAATGAACAGTATAGAAAAGCAGTCTTTTCAATTAATGGCTCTAGAAAATTGAGTATCCTAAGGGGGGGGGGATCAAACCTCATCTCAATTTCAGATGGATTCTGGAAATGGAGAAAGAGCTCCTATAAGACCTACCTGCCCATAGATAATAACCATGAACTTTAGACAAAATATAAAGGACAACTTCTTTGAATGCGCAGGGAAAAAAAATCAAAGGCAAACAAACACAAAGGGACACACTTGGAAGAGGGGTACAGCACCAGGTATTTCCCATTTTCACAGCTTTGTGCCTGTAACATTTCTTGCATGTGTATAATACACAAGAACAAGGATGCCTCTGGCAACCATGGTTAAAAACCGGAAACAACCCGCATGCTCAAAACAGGAGAGTATAAGCAAATACACTGTGGTACATTTATATCATTGAATATTACATTGCATCTAGGACGAATAAACTCAATGATATCCAGTACTATTGAATCCATACAATATAATTAAATGAAAACAGTTCATTAATAGATATTATATTAAAAATTAAAATAAAAATGTTCTTTTAATGGATACGTATTGATGAATTTTAAAGGATACATATAAATAAATGAAAAGCTATATAGCTAAATTTAAAAAAAAAGGAAGGAATGAAAATCGTTACATTGGGTTAGGGGAGGCAAGTACATAGTTCACTGGGGAGATCATTTGGTTTGATATAGGTTTACAGGCAGATTTTATTTTGAGTGGTGGATTCATTGTTACCTTATAAAACAGACCATTGAGGGAGCAATCGGCAAGCATGTCAAAAATCTGGTGGGAATTGCGATTATACCAACTTTGTGTACTTGGAGTTCACAAAAGAGGGAAGGAGAGAGGTAGGATGGACAAGGAACATCTCTTGTGTTGAGGAACAGAAAGACTGAGATTAGAGGTCACTGGTAGGAGACTCTCATATAGCGACCCTGAGCCAGCTGTCAGAGAGAGGGTAGAGATTGGGGTCTTTCTGGGCTGGCAACTGAGGGGTGCTTGTGGTGGGAAGCCCAAAGAGGGGGAAAGGTGGATCGCAGCTGAGACCCAATCTGTGCTGAGAGGAGCCAGCAAGAGACCTGCGGAGATGACCTCTCAGGTGGATTTGGACCGTCTTCCTGGGGAGAATGCCACTGAGCACTCCCTCAGAGGGGCAGTGGGTCATGGAGGGAGTCACAGAAGGTCTGAGGAAGGAGGTGGAATTAAGATTCTGTGCCAGGAGGGGGCTGAGTCTTGTGCCAGGTCTCAGATTGGTGGTGCTGGTGGTGAGGGACATGGGCTTAATCCAAAGGCCATTCCTCTGTGTTGGGTTGTGGGACTTTGCGCAGGTGATTCATCTGCTCTGAGGCTCAGTTCCGCAATTGCAAATGGCGGTCGGTAGGTCTTACCTTATAGAGCTCTCCTAAAAAAGTGAGCTCGAAAGCAGACCCATCCTTAGACAGGAGACCTTCTCAGGGGCAGGAACACTCAGGGAGCACGTTGGAAGGGGGTACAGTAAGACGGCGAGTTTGGAAAGCCCGAAGCATGGCTTCTTCACCACCCCTCTGGAACACTTAAGGGGTACTCCCTCTCTCAGCTTTGTTCCTTCTGGAAAACAACCAAAGCCCTTGGGGTGATGAAATTTACAAGTAGCCCCACCACACCTGAAGGCAGTTTCCTCGCTTGCAAATAGGTTGGGACGAGATTTCATTACACAGGCTGCAGGGTACGCCTGAATGGCCTTGTTCATTTCTGGGTTTGTTCCCCGCTGTCTCCCTCATATTTCAAGAAGCTCTTGTCCTTAGAGGGGTAATTCTCTCCTTGCTTTGAAGAATGTCTTGGGATCTGAAATCAATACTTTGTGAAGTTGTCTGTCTTGGATTATTTGCATTGTCTTTTTTTCCCCCCCTTAGGTGTTTTTTGGCGGGGTGCAGGGGAGCGGGAGGGTGCGCTGTTTTGGGTTTTGTTTTTCTTGCTCTGTCATCTAGGTGAAGCTCCTTTTGGAAAATGCTAGCCTGCCCCAGCACTGCTAAGGATGAGGAAAGGTGTCTCCCTAATTGACTTGTCTAGCCCCAGTTTCCAGGTATGGCAGGAGCGGTGAGAAGAAAGGGACAGACATCTCAAAAAGATGAAAATGTAGCAGGAGCCAGTGAAAGGCCACTTGCGCAGCTGTTGGCTCCTGCTGTGCCTGATCCAAGGCCTCTTTCATCTCCTCGGCTTTCTGCAGACTCCAGATTTGGGGTTTCCCCCCCCCCCGTTTGGGGGCTGATGGGACAAGAGTTAGGGAGCTCGAGAACAGTGACAAGAGCCCAGATGAGGTAGCTTTTGTCACAGTTTGCTCATTTCCTCCTTAACCGGACAAACAGGCTGTATTACCTTTCTATGCAGGTCTGAAACCTTATGAATTCTTTCATTACACTTTGCTTCAGACCAGAACCCCAAAGTTCTTTCACTGTGGCTGCTAGTGTTCCCAGGTGCAAAGACTTCGTCTCTAACTTCCAGTAAAGGCGGCACCTTTACTGCTCAGTCACTTTCTTCTGCTCACCTCTTGGTCCCCCACTAGTGGACTTTCTTTGCTGTGGTTCACCAGCTCCGTGGTTCTAGGAAAATGTGTTGGTGAGCCGGCTCTGTGAAAATCCAGTATGGGCGTGAGGACTGAAAGGATGGAGGAAAATGATTTAGTTCATTCTGATCCCTTGTCTTCCTTTGGGAACAAGATATTCTCTCTTCTTTTATGGAAGAGAAAGAGAAAGAAAGCCAGTCGGTCTGGTGTTGCCAAGGTTTTGTAGTTTGTTTTTTGGTTTTGTTTTGTTTTGTTTTTAATTCCCCAACAACCTCATTGCTGCCTCCTAGTGAAAGCTTTAGAACGGAAAAAAGACCACTGACTGGGGAGGACTTCAGGGGGAAAAATAGAAACTGAATTTATACAGACTCACAAACTTTTTTGGATAGAATTTGCCTCTCAGTTTCTGGCGAGACAGATTTGTGATCGCGGGTATGAAGCGGCCACAAGGAAAATGCAGAGCCCACGCCGCCTCTACTGCTCAAGATACAGGCTTCTTTGGTTGATCCCACTCAAGAGCAAACCATATAAAGCCCGCTGAACTTATAATTCTCATTCAGTTTATTTCACCTTCACTTTTCACTCACACACACTATTCCCTATATCTTGGTATTTTTCATCTTTAGGTTAAAAAAAAAAAAAGAACAAAAATATAACCTCATCTCCATTCGAGCATATGATCTGTGGACTTTAAAACTGAATTTACATTTTGGCACGTAAGAGAGAAGACGGCATAAAAACTTTGTGAAAAGCTCAGTCAGATTCGGAGAAGTGTGAAGGCTGGTTCAGAGGACCAGTGCTGCCTTGCCTGCCTTTCACTCCAGCTTACTGAGAGGGCCCTGCCTTGGCTGGGAAGGGCCTAGGCCAAGGCTATTCACCCTCTGAAAACTGAAATTGAAAACCAAATCTCTCCTCTTTTGACATGTGTGAAATTTAATTTGGTGACTAGGCAAACAAACACACAGGAACTATTTTCTTTTCAGGTATGGAAAGCACCTTTGTTTTCTATAGTTCAGCCTTCTTGGACTTAAAAACTTTCAAATTTGGGTCACTTAATATCACTAAACAGGCAATACTGCACGATTTATAAAACTATATCCAAGGAAGCTTATGTATTTTACTTTCTCTAAGACGTTCTAACATATAAGCACACGTTTCAGTTCCATGTATGAACATTTTTTTCCCCGTGGTAATAATTTATTACAATAGATTTTTTAATGTAAATTTGCAAAGAGCAGATTATAGTTTAACTCACCAATATAAATACCTTTTCTCAGTCCTTATCTGTATATGTTAAGATAACTTTCATTAGATTCGACTTTATCCACAATGTTTAGTGAATAACAGTTTTTCGAATTTTGCATCCCTATGCGTATGTTCTTCATATGACAGTGTATAATATTTTTGTCTCAAACCTACTATAGAAGTTGGGTTGAAAGCTCGGGGATGATAATTTTGTCGTTTATCATCACAAAACAGTATATTTAATATTCTAGTCTATGTAATTACACCTGCTAGTGTTTTAAAGTTACTCCACCCAGAGTCTGTGAATGACCTGGTGGCTTTATAGGGCTTGTAAAGGAAAATGGTTCTACAGAAATCAGCCCAATTGTTTCAGCAATACAGCAATACAAGGACATACAAAGTAAACATACAAAGTAAGATACTGTAAGAAAAATACAGACTCCCATACATTCCACTGTTGGCTCACGTTTCTGTATGTCACAGCAACTAAAATAAAAGCAATAATCATTATTTTTAAAATGAGTACTAAAACAAGCCTAACTTTTAAATATATCTGATGGCCCAAACAGTTTTATTTAAGTTCACAACTACAATCAGTGCCCTGTGTCTGTGTGTCTGGGTATGGGATGAACATACATCCCGGGGAAGTCTTCAAGAGTTAACTGCTTACAGAACTTCCTGCTTGTGTACACCGCATGCATGGCTAGGTCCCATCCTAACTGCCAAAGAAAGAAGGCAAGCAAGTTCTCCCTGAAGGACAGGCCAACTTGTGAATAAAACCTCCAGACCGATCATGCTACAGCATACCAAGAAGTGATAAAAATATGCAAACAAACGCATGCTTCTTTTTTTTTTTTTTTTTTTTTTTGCATCCTGTCAATTATGAGGGAAAAACTACTCTTTCTAAAGGAAACTGAGCTTAACAGCATAAAGCGATTTCAGTACAGAGTGATTGGTATGTTTCACTTTGTTCTTTCGGAGCGACGTTTGACACTTACTGATTCTGAACACCTTCCCCCTAGCTGTGCATTTAAGTGAGATCGTGTTAAGTTAACTGTACCTTAAAGAGATCAGCGTAAAGGTGGCTCTGTCGACCAGAACAGAAACAAAACAAAACACTCAGATTTTTTTCAAAGAGCTCAACAGTCAGCCAAAGATGCCTATTCTCACCCTGGGCGAGCTCCTTTCCGAAAGGGTTGCCAAGAGCACGCTCAGTTCCTCCTGAGTTATTTTTCACTTCACTACCTCTGACTGGGTGCGTCACCAGCGCAAGAAAATGCGGGCAGCATCTGTTGCCAGTAACATCTGGACCTCCAAGGAAAATGAGCTTTCTTCCTAGGAAAAGTCTCCAACATTTTCTAGAGAGCGTCCCCTCTTCTGCCGTCGTTGGAGAGGCTCTCCTCCTCCTGCGCGCCTCCTTCCTCCGGGCAGAGGAGCCCAGAGCCGCGACCAGGGCCGGGGTGGCCGGGATGACACCAGGGGTTGCCAGCACCAAACAGTGCGCAGACTCCGCGGCGCGCTCCTAGCTCTCCGCTCGCCTCAACCTGCTCTCCAGTGAATGGGGTGGGAGGAGGAGTATGGAGGGGGCGGAGGGGCTCCAGTTTAATTCGCGGTCCTGGGGGTGTGGGAGCGGGAGGAGGCTCCGCTGGTCCCTCCTCCCTCCTGGAGTCTTGGGCTCCACCTCCTCCATGCCCCCAGATATACACACACTCAATCGCGGCCGGACATGCACACCCCGCGCCGGCTCCGGGCGCGTGCACACGCAGGTAGCCACACTCACCTGAGCCCGTGCACGGGGCTCCTGCCGCCTCGGGAGCGGCGGAGTGGCGGCCTGGGCCAGGAAGGGGCCCCCTGTGCTACGGGAGTGGGGGAAGCGGGAGCAGCCCCAGCGCGGACCTGCGAATAGAGGTGATGGCGCGTTTTGCTTAAATCCCCTCCTCCAGCACCTCCGCCCGGCGCCCGCTCGGCTCGGGCGGGAGAAGCCGGGAGAGCGGGGCCCCGGGCGCGGCGCACACGCGGGCGCACGCAGCCGGGCGAGCGCGCCGGCGCAGGAAACTTGGTTGAAGTTAGTTGCAAGTGCCGGGCGGCGGCCGGGAGGAGCCAGGAGGGGACGCGGCCCGGAGCCGGCCCGCCGCGCCGCGCCGCACCGCGGCAGCGCCGCCCTCCACGCCCGGCGCTCTCCGGGAGCCCGAGTCGGCCGGTGCCCCTGGAGGAGCTCAGAGCGAGCGGAGCCGGCATGGCCCGGGGGACTACGGGACGCGGCGCCTCGGCGAGCCGGAAGGATTTCCCCTGAGGCCCAGCGACCCCAGGCTTGCTCAAGCCTCCAGCCTCCTTCCCGGACCGGCAGCGGGAGAGGAAGACCCGCGAGGCAGGTGCTGGGGCGGCAGACGTCTTCCCCGCCCCGAGCCCCCAGCCGATCGGGGTGGGGGGGATTCCCGCCGGCGAGCCCTGCCGCGAGTCAGGAAGACCGGCCGGCGCTGCTGTATTTGTATTTATAACCGTTGCTGAGCTCTGCGTTCCCTCGCTGCGCCCGGACCCTCCTCCGCCTCCCCCTCCTCTTCCTCCTCCGGGGCCACCTCCCCTCCTTCCCCACCCCCATCTGCTACTGTCAAATGAGAAAGTCACCGAGGAGAACCCAAACACTCCAGCCGCCGAGGGCCCCCTTTGGCACTTGGCAGCACGCGGCGGCGGGCTCCTCGGCTCAACTTGGTGGGGTCCTCGCGACGCAACTTTCCGAGCTGCGCGGCGTTTGAGAGAGAAAAGACCGAGGACGAGGAGAGTTCTGCGGGGCCGCGACTACCTGCGGGGAGTTCGCGAGCCGACGCAGCCGGAGAGGAAGGACAAAAAGAAAGCAAAGGGCCCACTGCCACCGTGGGGTGGGGGCAGCGCCGAGAAGTTCCTGTGCCCCCGAGAGGATCTTCCCGGGCGCCCGGCGGGAGAGACCAGGGAGGCCCGGGGCGCGGCGCGGCCCTGGGCTCAGCCCCCAGCCCCCTCTCCCCGGGCGGGAGCGACGCCGGGGCGCGAAGCTGGGCGCGGCGAGCGCGGGCCGGCCGAACGGGTCCCCGCGGACAGCCAACATTGATTTCCTCCGGGCGGAGGGCGACGGCCCGGGCGGCGGCGGCGGCGGCGGCGGCGGCGGCGGGCTGCAGCCGCGGCACGGCGAGAGCATGTCCAAGCCGGTGGACCACGTCAAGCGGCCCATGAACGCCTTCATGGTGTGGTCGCGGGCTCAGCGGCGCAAGATGGCCCAGGAAAACCCCAAGATGCACAACTCGGAGATCAGCAAGCGCCTGGGCGCCGAGTGGAAGCTGCTCACCGAGTCGGAGAAGCGGCCGTTCATCGACGAGGCGAAGCGCCTGCGCGCCATGCACATGAAGGAGCACCCCGACTACAAGTACCGGCCGCGGCGCAAGCCCAAGACGCTGCTCAAGAAGGACAAGTTCGCCTTCCCGGTGCCCTACGGCCTGGGCGGCGTGGCCGACGCCGAGCACCCGGCGCTCAAGGCGGGCGCCGGGCTGCACGCGGGCGCGGGCGGCGGCCTGGTGCCCGAATCGCTGCTCGCCAACCCCGAGAAGGCGGCCGCCGCGGCCGCCGCCGCCGCCGCGCGCGTCTTCTTCCCGCAGTCGGCCGCCGCCGCCGCCGCTGCCGCCGCCGCCGCGGCCGCCGGCAGCCCCTACTCGCTGCTCGACTTGGGCTCCAAGATGGCAGAGATCTCGTCGTCGTCGTCCGGCCTCCCGTACGCGTCGTCGCTGGGCTACCCGACCGCGGGCGCCGGCGCCTTCCACGGCGCGGCGGCAGCGGCTGCAGCGGCGGCGGCGGCCGCCGGGGGGCACACGCACTCGCACCCCAGCCCGGGCAACCCGGGCTACATGATCCCGTGCAACTGCAGCGCGTGGCCCAGCCCCGGGCTGCAGCCGCCGCTCGCCTACATCCTGCTGCCGGGCATGGGCAAGCCTCAGCTGGACCCCTACCCCGCGGCCTACGCCGCCGCGCTATGACCCCGCGGGGCCGCCTCGCGAGGACTGGTGTGCGCACGTGTACATATGTATAGGTACGAGCTCCGCGGCCTCCCGGTGCGCCCTCCCGCGACGGGGGCCCCGGGTTGTATGTACATAAGATGTATAGGTGCAGGCAGAGGCGGAGATGCCAGTCGGGGCGCGAGTGGCAGAGCGCGCGCGTGCTCGGGCGAGTGTGCGTGTGGATTCACAGGATCATTTCAGACCCGCACTTCGGCAGCCCACTTTAAGGAGGGCGGTTGTATCCGACAGCAGTTGATGTTTGCTTTGCACTTCGGAACCTGTTGCGTTTGGGCCCAAGGAGGTGGAGGAGTAACTTTTTTTTTGACATGTTGGGCTTTCCAGTTTTGTTTGTTGGAAGTTAATTGTCGGTTTTGTTTTTGTTTCTCATTATCTTGTTTTTTTTGTTTTTGTTTTTTTTTGGGGGGGGGGCGCTATCCCCCTCCTGGTCTGTGTCGCATGCACTCTGTTCAAGTGTTAGGTCTGAAATGGCTGGCACACGGGAAAAGCTGATCTGTGTCATTAGTTTCTCAGAGCGATAGGGCTCTGAGCGGCCTTGCTCCCTATTTGTACTTTTTGACTTTGCAAATCTCTGTTCTCTCAAGCAGAACTCACAGACCGGATCCATTCTTGACCAGTGACCGGCTCCAATCTGGCCTTTTGTATGTGAGATGATCACGCTTTCTTTTGTTTATCACGTCATATGCAAATGAGAGCGAGAGCTCTTAAGAGCAAGGAATGCAAACAAGAAATCTGTGCGAGATGAAAAGTTGTCAATTCGATTTTATACCTTAAAACAACAACAACAACAGCTGATAAGTCTCCCTGAGTCCACTTGCTCGGATTTCTGACACAGTTTACAGAAAGATAAAAGGCACTGTTCCTATTTTCCCCTTATGGCTGAGTTCACCTTAAGATTGTAAATGTGTATATGTCCGTGAAAACATGGAGTCTGAAAATGTGTTATTTGCGTTGCCCTAAATTTGAGTCGGTTTTAGACTCTAAAGCATTTTGAGCAAATGTCAAAGTTAACTTTTAAAAATTGCGGGACTATTTCAGAATCGCAATTTTATCTAAGATTAAATCAGACTTTTTTCGTCTGAGTGGCAATGATATATTTATTATTTAGCAAAACTGGAAAGAAAAACAGAATTGTTTGACAGATGTCTCTGATTTTCAGCTAGCATTTCTTCACCAACTTGAACCGCTTAAATGTGTTTTGGAGTTCCTTCCCTAATTAGCTTATTTTTTAGATTACCTGCAATTCATTTGCAAATTATGATAAAACACATTTTAGAGAAAAGAACCTCAACTATAGCTTTTTGTTTCTTTTTAAATGTATATATTTTTGACTAATGTTTGTGAATGAAGTTGGCTAACATGTATTTAGTTTCATTTTGACTTTATGTAATATAAAGTTTTAAAAAGTTTAAGTATTGGTTTTAACCTTTATGTGTAAATGGTTTTCTTGTGTGATCTTCTAATTTAATATTAGACGTCTAAACTATATCTGTAAATTAGAATCCGACTATCACTCTGTTCATTTTTTTTGAACAAAGAGTTTAAATAAAGCCTGAACCAGGGAAAAGAGAAAATCCTCTATTTCTTGTTGAGTTCCTAACAAGATTTTTATCTGAATTGCCCTTACGTGCCTGGTCCAGGTGAAGTGTAAGGTATCCTCCAAAGGCAGCCTTTGTTTCACTTTTGAATAGATTTACTAGGAAATCTAAATCAAGCCATTGTTATTCAGAGCCAAAAACCTGATTTATCACATTTTTAATCGTGAATAGGAAAGAAGATAAAAAAAAAAAAAAACCCAAGTAGTTGTATTATCTTGGGGGGGAAAAAAAAGGGCATTCATGAACCAGTAGAACAGAGCCCATTGAAAACATCCAGACCGTTCAAAGCATTTCATGAGTTTCCAGTAACATTTTAAGAGAGGAAAGTTGCCTGACCACTTTATCTTGTTAGAGGGAGAGCCCCACCACTTAAGTCAGTGTAATGTGTTCACGTATCTTTGGCATATTCCCTGTTTACACCTTAAGATTTTATTTGGAAGGCTAATCACTGCTAACGATGATGTACAACTTTTGGCCTCTTACGGGCTTTATTCTGTCATACCAAATGGCATTAAAATATAAGTATTACAAATTCTGCAGAAGAAGGTTGAATTTCCAGGGCTAGACAAGTTTTCATATACAGGATTTTCATTTTAGAAAGGAAATGACAGGGGACCAGGAAGACTATCAGAGAAAAAAAAAATTTTTTTTTTTTTTAACTGTAGGAAGATCTTGATTTTCCGCCCACCAAGAAAGAAATTCTCAAGATACAGGACTCAACTAGTCCTAAACTAGTTTGCCCATTGACAGAGACCATCTCTGGGAACTGCACGTCTTTATAAGCGACCCAACTCTTTAAAGTCATTGTTTTCCCCCAACGGAATAATATTTTAAAAACCATGAAAAGTTTTGGAAATGTGAGAAATAGGCTCTGCTGGTTTGACCCTGATTCACTAATTAAAACGATCCTTCTCCTGTTATTCCCTGAGCTCTTTGCAATATTATAAGTTAATTCATATGGTTCTGAGCGATTATGCAAAACTAATTTGGACTGTCCAGGGGTAATTATCCCTGACACGGTTAATTAAATCCTTTCAAGGCTTCGTCTTTCCCTTTTGTAGCAGCCCATCACTTCTCAACACGGAACTTCCTGCGGCTTGCTGGAAATCACCCCAGCCCTAAATCTTAGTTACCTCCCTGAGCCTTCCAGCTCGGGCCCCACCGGCTCCAAGATTCCCCGCCCCCTCCCACCCCCTCCCTTTTTCCCAAAGATCAGCGCTTTCTGGGAGCAAGGCTCCCGAGTGCTGATGAATAAGAAGAGGACTGGAAAGATGAGTAAGAGGAGGGGGGAAGCCGCGGGGGGTGCGCACACAGGGTCACGTCGCCAACAGATTGTGCGGCTGTTTGGTTGTTTGGGTAGGTCCGCAGGCCCCACGGGGGTGACCAGGTTATCACCCCTCTGACTCCAGGATTCTTGCCAACAGGTTACGTCTGGAGAAAACCTCGCTCTGAGTTAGACTGTGCAGAAGTAAGTGGGAGCGACTCTGGGGCAAGCGCGTGGAGAAGGAGCTAGGTGTGCGCGTCCAAGTCGGAAAGTGGCCACAGACACAGAGCGGGGACGAGGCAGCGCGCAGCTGCGGGCTTGAGGTCTCTCTCTCTCTCTCTCTCTCCTCATCCTTTTCTCTCCTCCCTCCCTCTCTTCCTTTCCTCCCTTCTTAGATTTTCCTTTCTTTTAAAGGGTTAAACAAGCCACGACGACATTTTTTAGGTAGGCACGGTTGCCCAAAGGCTTTAAACGAGCCTCACCTCTGAAGGGCCAGGCGTGTCGCCTGTAGGCTTGGCGCAAACAGGTGGAATCCACCCCGTCCGAGCCGTGAGCCCCGGCGCTGGGGGCCGCCGCCGCGCGAGAGGCGGCTTCCGGGCCGCCGCGGAGCTGTCGCTATTGTCCCTTCTCTGGACAGTTTCCTCCCCTCTTCGCCCCCTCCCCGCCCACCGCAAGAAACGGGAACAAAACAGCGCCCGTCCCCCCTCTCGTTCCCCCGACTCCGGGCGGCCTCGGCGAGGGGCGCAGGAGATGGAGAGACGATCCGACCGCCTGCCCCGAGCAGAGAGAGGGACCCGCGCGCCAGCCAATCAGAGCGCGGCTCGGCGCGGGCGCTCCCCGCCGCCGCCACCGCCCCCTGCGGGCGAGGGAAGTTCCCCGCAACTCGCCCGCCCCCCGTGTCGGGGTCGGTCCTGCGCCCGCAGCTCGGCGGAGGCAGATCGCGCCGGCCAAACTTTATTAATGTGTCCCCCGTTCTCTCTCCCTCAGCCCAGTGCATCTCAAAGGTCAGCCCTCTTCTTTTACAAGACTGATATTATTAATTCACTGACAACCCCCCCCCCGCATTTCTTTTTTCTCTCTTGCAGGGGAAAAAGGGGGGGGGAAATCGTGAAAGAGCTCACCCCCCATTCTTTCCCCCCCTTTTTTTCTTTCTTTCTTTTTCTTTTTCTTTTCTTTTTTTCCTTTTTCCTTTCTTTTTTCCTTTTTCTTCTTTCTTTCTTTTCTTTTCTTTTCTTTTTTTTTTTTTGTCCTTCAGTGGGAGCGTTTAGACAGTCGAGGAGGTTTTGTCCGGGAACAAAACGCAGGGTTGGGAGGTTTTGTGAGAGTGTTGTTTGTTGAAGTGGAGCTAAGAAAAAGCGGCGGCTTTCTCCTCATTGTGAAGAAACCAATCAGTGGTATTTGGAAAACTGTTAGCATTGTGCACTTCTTCTGTGTCCATTGTGAGGCGTTTCTTTTCACAAGGTTTTTTTTTCAGCCGATCCAGCTGGCCGGAATGAATAGCGGTGCAATGTGTACACGCTTTGTCCCTCCGGCCTTCAAGTAGCCCCCATTGAATAGACTAAGTTGACACTGCGTGACAGTGAAACAACATAATAAAAAATACATGAGCCCCTGAATAGGAGCAGGCGCATAAATAAATAAAATGGGTGACCAAAACTGGATAAACTGAATGACAAAACGGTGAAAGGGGAACAAAAAGATATTTAACACGCTAGATTAGCATTAGAATGCGATCTACAAGGCAGAACAATTGATGAATAGGTTTACCGGCCAAGAAAGAAATGGACTAAATGCCCTTTGAATAGATATGCTTTTTGCAAGGGCTTTGAATAGATATGCTTTTTGCAAGGGTTGAATGGGAAAAGGTAAAGATGAAGCTATGCAAATGAGCGGGGGAACTTTTTATATATATTCTTTAAACACACACACACACACACTGCGGGAGGAGAGTGCTGCCTCGGGATGTTTATAGAAGCAATAATTGCCTTTATTAGCATTGTCTGCAGCAGATAGAAATTGAACAGGTTGGGATAATATAGGGTAGCAGTAATTATTCTTCTAATTAATGGTGCTTTGGTACTTGAGAAAAGAAAAAAGGAAAGGAGAAGTAAAAGTTATGCAGAAGTTATGTTTCCTTGTGTCCGTTTGCCCAGCGTTGGAATCTGGAGAGCAGCAAGTCTGGCGATTCCAAGATGCCTGCTGATCTTAGAACATTTCAGGGAGCCAGTCCTTGGGCTCTGGGTTTGGGGCCTGATTTCCATTTATGCTGCGTTTTAGAGGGTCTTATACAGTGTCTGGTATCTGGTAGGTGCTGAAGGAAGAGTTGTGGAATGAATGAATATAAATTTAATGGGGGGACCCGGACCTCCTATGGATGGGGGGGAGGGGGAATACCAAGACCGATTAGCTTTTCGCCGCCCCCTGTCACCCCCGCCCCCTTTATCTAGGGGTGGGAAGTGGTCCAGCAGGGAAGATCGCCCCCACTTTTCTGAGGGCTCTTTCTTTGTCCATCTGGGCCGCTGGAAAAGATATTAAAAACCAAACAGGCCACGAGCAACTTCTACCCCCCCATTCCACCTCTGTCCTCACCCCTAAATACACCGCAAAGGCAGAGCCTTTGAGGAGCCCCACCTGGCTGCGTAGAAACGTTGTTCCCACCCGTTCAAAGAACTCGAATACACCTAAAGCTTGGCTTTCTCTCCGTTTTCTCCCCTTACCCACGCCCCGTTTCCCTTCCTGTCTGTATGTCTTCGACCCAATTCCACAGGACTGGGGAAACTCCCGGCTGAACTGCCGGCGAAGGCAGGTCGCGAACCCGCCGAGATCCGGGCTGGCCTTGGATTTCTTGTGCTGCCCCGGAGGCGGGCGTCGGTAAGGGCCATTGCAGCCAACGAAGTCAATTATTTTCGATGGTTGACCACCAGGCCTACAGGGCCTGCGGGCCACCCAGCCGTCGAGCTTTCCAGTCGCTTTCTGAGTTGCCCCTAACTTAAATGAATAATGCAAATTACAGACCGCGGAGCTAACAGGTCCCGAGAACTCGCCGAAGCTCCGAGGGCGCTCAGAACGCAGCTCTCCTAACCTCCCCGACGGCTGGCGGGAGACTGGGTTTTAAGAAGCAGTGACAACTGCTTCTGAATCGTGCTGACAGAAAGGGTGTGTGTGTGTGGGGGGGGGGGGGTGGAATCCCAAACTCGAAAAGCAGTGGGGTTTTCCCCTCCTTCTTATTTATTTATTTTTTTTTAAGAAGCAACTGAGCCTTACCAAGCCACGGGGGCCGCGCGGAAGCCTCGCATATTTTAAAGTGTAACCTGAGCCTTCGCAGCTTCAGCTTCGCTTAAAACATGCAAATTCTTAGAAACCGAAATCTGAAAAACTTGCGGAGAGCTCTATCCCGGATAAACCCTTTGAAAGTCATCTTAAGGTGATAAAATTTACAGCGATTGGGGGTGATGGGCAATTGTGCAGGAGGCAGCGACCTGTCGGACTGGGCTTCCAGGTTCAAGGTGGCCGCTGGGCCTTCGGCGACCTCCTGGACGCGAAGCAGGGAAGTGGTATCCACAAGGCAACCAGCAAAGGCCTCTTCGCTTTTGTGACCCCCACCGCCCTGTCCCTCTCCCCACCCCAACCCCTCACTGCACGCTTTGTCAGGTAGACTCCAGCACCCTTGCCACGGCTGCCCCATCATTCACACTTGACTGGAGGAAATAAAATCGGCTTTGGCTTTTTAATTCCTTTTGAAGATGTTTCCACCTGATTTCTACCTCCTTGGGGCTCCTCGCTTGATTGGGGGAGGGGTTATTTAGGGACTTTTTGACAAACAGCCGAAGTTAAGATACTAATTGTAAACACCCCGTTGCTCTCTTTGAATGTATTTATTATCATATTAGCCGAGCACTTGGAGACACACGGCCTATTACTCATTTCGAGCCTCTAGGCAAAGAATTCTCCTACTGAGATCGACCAGTAAAACCAGATTTCTTGGGGGAAATTACGAGGACGTCTTCAGCCTCGCTTCACGGAATGATATTACTGGATTGTCAATTTCACTGGAGCACCCTCCTCCCTTCTCAGCCCAGCCTTAGTATTTTATTTCGGGATCACCCCAAGGTAATTAGCCACTCGCAGAAAGCTTGAAATCTCAAAAGGAGAGGCGCAGCCTCGGATAACAGAGACCAAGTGAGGCTTTTCAGATCGGTTGTCTCCACTGGGGCTACCTTTTTCATGAGGTCAGGAGTGGAAAGAAGTCTGTTTGCAGAAGAGGGAATGCCTTTAAAAGGACTCTCAGGAACCCAGGGTGTGTGTGGCCCGGGGGGGGGGGGGCATGGGGGAGGGGGAGGAGGGTAGGCCCAGAGCGGGCGGGGAATCAACCGTCCTAGAATGTCACCACCTCGCAGGGAGCTCAACCTCTCCTCCCCAGAGTCCCCTGCAAGTACTGCCACTGAGTTTGGGGAACTTTATAGCGCTTTCCCCATCTGCCCATTTCACATCCAAAAGTTTGTGTGCGCGGCGCGCTTTCGCGCGCGCACACACAGACACAGACATAGACACACCTGGTTTGGGGCGAACCCCGGTTTATTTACCACCATATTGTAAAGCCTTGGTTTGGGAATACCCGCTGAGATTCCGACAGACTGGAAATCTATGCGGGCGTGAATCAAGAGGCGGAGGAAATTGCGTGGAATTATGACCGCGCTCAAACACACGGGAAATCTGTCCAACGACTTTTTCGCGCGCGCTCTCCCCCACACTCTCCTACTTCTCCGCAGTTTTGCTAAGGGTGCTGGATCACCTGCACGGTGGCCTACATGGCCTCACTCTGCCTGCATAGACCCGCTCAGTGGAGGAACAAGAAAACGCCCATAGAGCCTGGGACAGGGGATGGGGAACCTTTTCAAGGAGGCAGCGGGACAAGTGGGTGCTGAGCGAAACGGAAGGAGAAGAGGGAGGATAAAAGAAAAAGAAAATCAGGACAGGAAAGATCCTAGAGCAGCAGCACCACGGACACTCCCTCTTGCCTTCAGGGAAAGGTGCTGCCGAGGGCTGGTGAGGGATAGGACGTGCCGAACAGCGGGAGGAGGTGGAGAACCCCAGACTTCCAGACGCCCCCCAACCCTGATTCCTCTGCAGGGGCCCTGCGGGTTCCCCCGAGTCTTAGAAAAGTGGCCCCATTGGGGAGGGCGGGGAGTGGGCAGCGAAGATCACGCTGGCTCTGACAGGTTCCGCGTGTAACTGAGGATCCGGAAGTGAGGGAAGGCCCCGAACGCCCCCCCACCCCAGCCCCTGCAACGCCTTGCTCTTCGGCTGGAGCCACATTTTAGAAAGGAGTCTCTGGGAGTGGGGCCAGCCTCTCCTCCACGAGTTTAATCCCTGCAGACCCGCAGTGGAAAACACATGATGGGCTGCCTGAAACTTATTTAGGAAAAAGAAATCACAGTTACGGTAGAACTTCAGAAGAGGTTCGGCAGCGATCGTGGGAGCTCCACAGTTTCTTGCTGGGAAATCTGCCTTGGTGGCTCTGTAGGACAGCCTGGGAGCTCTTCCCGGCTCCTGGGCGAGAGCCTGGGGGCATAAATAAGGCCCGCAGCTAATAGCCCTAATCCCGCTTCTCAGCCACCTCCCCACGTCGGGCCGCTTGGGGACGCGGCTGCGGGACAAAGGCACAGGCTGCTTCTGCTCCAGACCAAGGCTTCTAGAGCCCAAGCCCAAGTTACTGTTCCGCCTTTTCAGGGACTCGGTGTTCTCCTGCAAAACCTAGACTTGAGCAAGTAGTTAGAGAGGTCGATGAATATGTATTCGAACGGGCTGTTTAAGGCTGCGTGAATAAACATGAGCCCGCGGTGGCAGCGCGCACCCGCTCCCTCTCACCTCTCCGGGGCGCGGGGAGCCGGAACCGGCGAGTCTCGCATTCCTGATACAGGAAGGGCCTTGGGTCGGCTGGAGCCGCACTGAGTCTCTTGGAGCCCCCCACAACCGGCTACACACCCTCCCCCATCCAGCTGCTCGAGCGCACCTACTCCCCGGGGTCTTTGGACACGGTTTCCTTTCTAGAAAGCTGCCCTGACTTGTGTTACTGGGGTGCAGACTTTGCGAACCTGGCGTTGGGAGGTGGGAAGAGCGCTTTTCCCCCTTCTCCAAATTTGGGGCTAGCATTACTCAACACGAGTCTCTGCGCAAAACTAGCGAACCCTGAACTTGTCCTCGGATGTAACTGATGGGTCGTGACCCACCCGCGGGAAAGAAAACGTCGAGCTGCGGATTCCGGGGAGGAGACGGCCCTCGGAGAAGGCGTTTGTTTTCTGTTGTCTGCGGGCGGAGCGGAGGCCGCGGGGAGGAATTACCCAGTCTCTACACTTCCAAAGCCCCCGCCACCTCCCGCTGGGAAAAGTCGCCCTTGGGCCTCTTTGTCTCCCGGGAGCCAGGGCGTCATCGTCTTTGGAAACTGAGCGAAATAACAAAGCTGGCTGTGGGCGCCGGTCTCGGCAGCTTCACCACCCGCACCCGTCCGAGGCCCCCACGTCTCTGTCCCCTCTCAGGCACGCTTTGGGTGACAGGCCTGGGCCGGGCCCGAATCGGGCCCGCAGCGCAGCCCTGGGGCTCTCAGGTCCAGGCCCTCGGGGACCCGCCAAGATCCCAGCCTGCTTGGACCTTGAGGCCTGCTCCAAGCCTCGGACTCCGCCGGCAGCTGCGGAAATGCCAGCCCCCACTTCGCACCCAGAGCTGCCACTTTCGCCCTCACCTTGGGTGTAAGAGGAGGGAAGTCGGCTTCCGCACTTCACAAGCGGAGCTCGGGGGGCTGGGACCCGGGCCCGCGCAGAGCAGCGCTGGGGGTGGGCGGGGGGAAGCTCATCGCACCAGCCGGCGGCTGGGTTCGTTGGGCGGAAGGAGGTCCCAACCCCACCTGGCTAGCGCTTGTCGGAGGTCGGGAGAATGCGGTTCTTGAGATAGAGGGCAGGGTTTGTCTTCCTGCTAAAGCTCCCCGGACCAAGTCGAGGCCGAGTTTCTACCCAGATCTTACGGTGGGAGGCTTTCTCAAAAAGCATTCCCTGAGAATAAGGTCTTGTCCGCTGCAGTGGGCTTGGGGGAATTACCTTCACCAGTAAGGGGACGTAAAGGCCGCTCTAGAACCCGACTGAAAATTCTTCCCGCAGGAAGAAGAACAGGGGCTGGTAGTTCTAGAAGCGTAGGGCACGCCTCTGGGAAAAGTTTGGAGAATTGAAATGGTTCTGTTGGCCAAGGAGAGCTCCTGGCTGAGGAAATGACAAGGGCCAGGAATGGGAGAGGACAAGGCACTTGGGGTTTGGACTAAAATACGGGGGAGAGGGGAGGGCGGCAAGCAGGCCAGAGCACTTATCCATATAATAGCAAGGCAGAGAACCCCAAGTCATTTGGAGATGGCGATGAGCCACTGCTAACTGTTATTCCTGAATTCCTAATTTGTGCCCGGTGAGCCCCATCAGACGCCCAAGAGAAGGAAGTGTCACTCGCATTGTATCCTGTGTGGACGGTGCCCCCTTAGCAACAGTAAGATTTCCCCTTTGCCATCCTTAAAATTCAAACCAGAGGCTCCTTGATACTATGCTGTTTTCTGGTGTGCTCTACTCTGAAATTCACTTGATCATGACTGAAGAAGATCCATCTGGCGATGCTCTTAGTCAAAATTAAAAAGTTTGTCTCCTATTCACGACAGCAGTATTTCCAAGAGCTGAGATAGGGAAGCAACATAAATGTCTGTGAACAGATGAATGGATAAAGGAGATGTGGTACACATGGTTATATATGCAATGGACTATTACTCAGCCATAAAAAAGGAGGAAATCTTGCCCTCTGTGACCAACATGAATGGACCTGGAAGGTATCATGCTAAGTGAAATAAGTCTGACGGAAAAGGAGAAATACCGTCTGATTCGTTTATATGCAGAATCTAAAAAATAAAACAAGCAAATGAAACAAAATAGAAACAGACGAACAGATACAGAGAACAAACTGGCGGTTGTCAGAGGGGAGTTGTGTAGGGGATGGGAAAAATAGGGGATGGGGTCAGAGGTATGAACATCCAGTTATAAAATAAATAAGACACTGGGAGGTCACGTACAGCACAGGGAATATAGTCGATGATATTGTAGCAACTTTGTAGGGTGACGTGGCAATGACACTTAGTGTGATGATGGTTTTATAACATTAAGTCTCTATGTTGTACACCTAAATCAATATGGTATGTCATTATTCTTTAATTTAAAAAAAAAAGAAGAAAAATGGTCTCCCTTTTCTGCTTCAACAGAACAAACCACCGAGAAGCCTTATCCCTTAAACTGCAAATGTGCAGAGGCAAAGGTTTCTGGCTTAATATGGCTTTTGAAAAGTGACAGAGCCCCATGCCTGAAACCCCAGCTGGGGAGTGAATCCCTCAGATGGTGCCACACCTCTTCTCTCCCTTGCTTGGTTCCTTCTCCTACTCATGCTTCCCTGTGGGTCTTCTGACATTTTTGTGAGTTGGAGTAAGTAAAACTGTTAGTGAATGCATCAGTTTAAATGCATCACCGTTAAGAATTGGAGAGGGAGGAACTGTGTTGTGCTAGATTTAGGATCCCAGCTATGCTGAGGCTACAGAGAGGAAGAAAGGAAGCGGAGCCTGGGTCATCTTCTTGTTACCTCCTGCTGTTCTCTCAGCGGCTCAGTGCTAATGAGTGGACGCCCACCCTCCACGCCCACAGCCCCCTGCCTGTCAGCTCTGCACCCACAAACGCTGCCTCCTTTCCTGTGACTAGAAATGGACAATCACAGGGAAGGCCAGCCTCTCTACTTGGGCGTTAGACCCCATCTCCTTGGTGGTCGGTGAGCTCTCATGTACCCCGGATGATCCCCACTTTGTGGAATTCATGCCTTTGTAGAAGGCTTTGAGTGTGGGCTGTGCCTAGCCAGCGATTTGCTTCTAACAAAAAGGGGTAGGAGGGCACTTTCCTGATGAAATTATAAAAATGATGACCTCCCCCCCCCCCCCAAACACACAACCTTCTCTCTCAGCTCTTGCTCTAAGTCAGCTGCCATTTTACGAGAGGGGTCCCACCAAGACCTGAAGCCGGCCACCAACAGAGCAAGTGACATGGAAATGGCTCCCTCCCAGTGGAGCCGGGACATGAGGGTAGCCGGGGCTGACTACTGATTGCAGCCTTGGGAAAGACCCTGAGCCAGAGGCCCTCAGCCAGGCACCCTGGGTCTCTAACCCACAGAAATCCTGAGATAGCCAACATCTGTTGTTTGAAACTGGTAAGTTTGGGGATGATTTGTTATGCAGCAAGAGATAACTAACCTACCATGTGGCTCCAGAAAATCTCCCCTGTCTCCTTCAGTAGCACAATTTTCCCTCCCTACTGAGCATTCGTACTGCACACAAATAAATGCTATCCTCTCTATAAAACAAAACAATACAAAACAAACCTCTCTGACTCCGTTTTCTCCTCCAGCTACCATTCCACTTCTCTGCTCCCCTTGACAATGAACTCGTTAAAGAAACAAGGGATGTCTCTATTCCCTATCTCTAATGGCCTATTTTCTCTTTTCCTTAAACTCCCTCCAGTCAGAGTTTGTCGCCTCCCCCCACACCACTCCACCAACACCTGCCCTGACCCAGGTCACCGGCGACTTCATAAATCAAACAGTCAGTTCTCAACTATGGCATTTGAGTTGGTCACGCCTCCCAGAAGTTATTTAGCTGCTAAGATAACACATGTACCTGGTTTTTCACCTACCTTATTGGACCCTTTTTGCTAGTTAGTCTCCCTTCCTGGTTTCACTTCCTTCCAACCTCTTCTCAAAATTTTTCAGGAAAAATCGATCGAACGGGTTTCATTCAATCAGTCTTCTGTGCTAGAGCTGAATGTTTCTGTCTCTCCACCCCACACTCAAGCTCGATTCTGATGTCAGCACCAGGGTCTTTGGAGGCAGGGATTTTGAGATGTGATTAGGTCATGAGGATGGAACCCTCGAGAATGGGATTGGAGCCAAGAGACTCCAGAGAGCTCTTGATCCCATTTGAGAACACAGCCAGAAGACAGGGGTCTGTGAACCAGGAAGCAGGTCCTCACCAAACACTGAATCTGCTGGCACCTTGATCTTGGACTTGCCTGCCTCTAGAACTCTGAGGAACAGGTTTCTTTTATTTATAAGCCAACCAGTCTATGCTATTCTGTTTTAGCACCTAGAATGCACAAAGGCATTCTCCACTCTTCAAAGGAATTGCAGTTGTCTTGGGATAGGATTTTAACAGTTTCAGTGGGAAACCATGAGAATGTCAATTACGTATCTTCACAACTAGGATACAGATTCGTCAGTTAGGATGGGCAAGAGTAAGTGGAAGTAACCTACAGACCCTTCATCTCAGTGGTTTAACACAACAAAGGTTTATCTTCACTCTGACCTGGCTTGTTTGGGGGATCGTGAATATCCAGGCTGACAGATTCCATATGGACCCGCTCCCCCTGACAGCCTCAGCGGGGGACATACAGCATAACAAGCACACACTGGCTCTGGAAGTTTCTCACTAAAAATGATGCACCTCACTTCTCACATTCATTTAGCCAGAGTAAGTCTCTTGGCCACATGAACCTCAGAAGGGGCAGAGAAATTCAATCCCCACCATGTGCCCAGGAGGTGGAGAGCCAGAAATACTTGGTGAACGGACACTATTGACCACCTCAATAGGTTTTATGTTAAACATCCTCAATCTTAAAAGAAAACACTACCAACTGGTCTCCTTTGTATGGAGACAATGTTATCTGGAAGAAAATGTGCCTAAACCACCCCTGACTTAACCAGTGGTCTTTTTACCTCCCATAATTGAAAAGACTTCCTATTGCTTTGCAGGTGCAGCCAAATTTGGGAAAGCCTTGTGTTGCTTGCAGCTCTGCCTTTCATCTCTGGCTTTGATTTAAAAAAAAAAAAAAAGAAAAAGAAAAAAAGGTCCATCTCCTCTCTGAATTCATAGCTTGCCAGGCAGTCTGTCGCTGCTGAGGATTTCTGGAAGGCCCATAACCCTACTGCAGGATTTGACACTGCACTTCTGCAGGGTGTTAACGAATTTCTTATTTCCTGCATTTGTGCCCCCCCACCCCGAAAAAGTCAAACTGTAGCTTCTGCTTTTCCTTCCATCTTACCAAACTTAATTCTACCCTCTCCACACAAACACACGCACACATACATTCATCCTGATACACACTCCCCCTCGAACGACTCTCTTTCAGGACCTGGTGTTGTAATTCTCCCACATTTAGCCTCCCTTCAAAGACATACACATCATTCAAAGGTCTACTCAGATCTCATCTTTTTCTAGACCTCATACCCTGCCAACTTTTGATGCCATTTGGAATTTTTTCCCTTCTGTTTTTCATTGTATTTTTGTTGTTGTCATTTTTATTCTTTTTTATTTTTTTTTTGAAGATTTTGTTTAATTTTATTTGAGAGAGCAGAGTGAGAGAGAGAGTACACAAGTTGGGGGGAGGGCGAGAGACAGAAGGAGAAGCAGCCGCCCTGCAGGGGAACCCAATGCAGGGCTCGCTCCAAGAACCCTGAGATCATGACCTGAGCTAAAGGCAGATGCTTAACCCACTGAGCCACCCAGGCACCCTGTTTTTGTTCTTCTATTAGGCACTTCCTGGCCGAGTTGAATTAGTGATTCTCTGTATGTGTCTGTATCAACACAATTGTGTGATGTCTTACCTAGCTTTGCATATCAGCTCTGCCCCCTTGCCTTCCTCCAGTGCCTAGCCCAGATGCTGGTCCTCAGCAGATATTTGTAAAAATGTCCTCTCTCTGTTGGAATGTCTTCTGTCCTTCTGGACCTACCAACCATTGGAAACACTTCTAGCTTTAATCACTCAGCTTTCTCTTCTCTCTGATGTTACTATGTGTAGTCTCACTATGAGCTCTTCAGTTAGTTCAAATCTAAATGCCAGATTTATAACAAAGAAGGCTAAATCTTAGTATTTAAATATGAGCTTAAGTCATAAATCTTCTGGGCTCAAATCTTGTTTTTCTTGTCTGTATCTTGTGGGGCATGCAAAGGGCTGAAGGAAGGAGCTCATTGAATACACAGTATAAGAAAAGCATGTATTAGTTGGGGTTATTAATGTGAGTTGCTATAACAAAAAGAAGAAACCCAAAATCTCAGTGGTTCAACACAATTTTTCAGGCATATGACAGTCTAAGGCAGTACCTGTGGCTCCTTTCTAACAAGTGACTTGGGACCCAAAGTTCCTCCATTGTGTAGTGAGGCCATTGCTTCAGGTCATCTGGATTCTCTGCATTCAGCTGTATGACAAACACAGACAGCTCATGCCCTTGCAGGGGATCTTTTGGCCATGCCTGGGATCGAGAGCCATCACTTTATTCCACGTTTCTCCAGCTAACATGTCAACCTGGTTACAAGGACTTCTGGGAAATATATGTTACTGGCATACCACTAGGAAAGAAAGAGGACTGGTGAACATCTAACCCGCTTCTTTCAAAGGACCTAAGAAGTAATTTCTTCCCTGAAAGATATGGACACAGCACCAACACTTCCCTGAACTGGGAGATAGAAATCCACATAAAGAGGGCAGAGGGAATTTCCCTATGACAACAATCAATTTCTACTCCTCTCCTTTGTCTATAAATCCCAGAATTTACTTACTCTAAAAAATAAATAAATAAATAGATAAATAAATAAATAAAAAGATAGGTAGGGAGTCTCTACTATCAGCTATTGTTTTTCTCTCCTAGAATTCAGGCTACAAGAAGTGTTCTTAGGGAGTGTTTCTCAACCCCAGTAGAGTATCAGAGTCAACCTGAGCTTTTGAACCATTGCACTGAACATTACTCTCCTCCTAGAAACACTTCATTCAATCAGCCTCCAGGGCCCTTTCTTGGCTTTCCTCCTGTCTACTCCTTCCTACCTCCTTTTTCTGGTTTCTCTTCTTTCCACTAACTTTCAACATCAGGGTGCCCCAGGGCTCAGCCCTTGACCCCCATATTGTCTCTGTCCACGCTCATTCCCTTGGCTTTTGCTTTAGTTTCTTATTATGGCCTAATACATTAACCACAAACCAAGTTGCTTACAGCAACATCCATTGTCAGCTCACGGCTCTTGTTGGTCAGAAGTCCAGGCATGGTATGGCTGGGGATCTCAGAAACAGAAGTCAGTAGGTCAACTGGGTTGAATTCTCATTTGCGGGCCCTAGAGAAGACTCTGTTTCCAAGTTCAGTCATCTTGTGGGCAGAATTCAGTTCCACGAGATTGTAGGACTGATGCCCCCATTTTCCTGCTGGCTTTCAGCAGGGAGCTGCCCTGGGCTCCTAGGGCCGGCCTGTATCCCTTGCCACATAGCTCCCATCCTCCAGCTTTGAGGCTAGAGATGGAGAGTTTCTTATGCATGTATTCCCTTTGGCTTCAGATTTCTCTCTTCTCCAGTCTCTGCCCTCTAGAGCCAGATTCAAAGGACTCGTGGAATTAGATCAGGCCCATATGATAATCTCCCTCCATTTAACTCAAAGTCAGCTGACTAGTAACTGTTATGGACTGAATATTTGTGTCCCCCCCCCCCATTCAAATGTTGAGCCTGCTAACCCCAGATGTTATGGTAGTTAGAGATGGGGCACGGGGGAGATGAGTAAACTTAGAAGAGGTCATGACAGTGGGGGGCCTTCATGATGGGCTTAGTCTCCTTGTAACAGATGCCAGAGAGCTTCCTCTTCCTCTCCCAACTCGCCTTCCCCACCACTTTCTTTCTGTCTCACTAATACAGAGACATAGAGAGACAGTGGTCATCTATGAGCCAGGAAGAGACTTCTCTCTGGAAACTGACCATGCTGGCACCCTAATCTCGGACTTCTATCTTCCCGATCTGTGGCGTTTTGTTAGGGCAGCCCGAACAGACCGATCCATACAGGAACCTTAGCACCTGCAAAATCCTGTTTGCCAAAATACTGTAATGTAATCTTAGGAGAAAAAGTCTCATTATATTCACAAGTTCTGCCATAGTCAAGGGGAGGAGATTCCAAAAGGGCTATATCATATCAGCTGTAACATTTATCAATGTTAGAATGTTGTTTACCTCAATAATCCCATTTAGTCTCATGGCTTTAAAAATCACCTACAAACTCGTGATTGTCAAATTTATTTCTCCAGGGTAGACTTGTCCCCAAACCTAGACTTATCCATCTACCTTCTAGACACTTCCACTTGGACTTTTCCCAAGCGTCCCAAACGTCACATAGATGCAACCAGATTCTCTATGTTTCTGCCCCCCAGACCTGCTCTTCCCACGATCTTCTCACTTCCGGGAATAACAACGCCGTCCTTCCTGTATAGCTCAGGCAAAACCCTTCGACTCATTCCTGAGTCCTCCCTTTCTCTACAGTCTACCCGTCAGGAACCCTCTAGAATTCAAAAGCCCCTACCATCATCCTCTCTCACACGGATTATTGCAACCACCCCTGTTTTAATTTTCTATTGCTGCCAAACAAATCACTGCAAATTTAACAACTTAAAAATAACACCCACAACTTATCTCACAATTGTGTGGGTCAGAGATCCAGGGGCTTTGGGCAGACTCTCTGCTCAGGGTTTCTCAAGACTGAAATCAAGATGTCAGCTGGCTGGGGCTCTTACCTGGACCAGGCTCTGAGGAAAAGTCCCCTTCTGGCTTCCTTAAGATTGTAGTCAGGATTCAGAAGCTTCTCATGGTTTTCCTTTAACAACAGAAGACCAGATCTCCGTGGTACGTGGCCTGCTGTCTTCTTGTTCTGTGCCATGTTCCTCTTAACTCCAGCTGAAGAAAACTCTCTGCTTTAAAGGGCTCTTGTGTTTAGATTGGGCCCATCTGGACAATCCAGAATGATCCATCTTAAGTCCAGAAGCTTCATCGCACCTGCAAAGCTCCTTTGGCGATGGACTGTAACACAGTCACACATCCTAGGGATTCGGGCATGAACAGGTTGGGGGGACCATTCCACCTGCCCAACCCTTCCCAACGGGGTCGTCCCACTCATACACTTGTTCCCCTCTAGCCTATTCTCAACGCGGCAGACCTGCAGTGACTTCCCATCTCACTCAGAGCAAATCCACACCCTCACAATACCCCGGGGACCCTACACAGTTTGGACCCCCGTTACCTTTCTGACCTCAGCTCCCTTGGTGTCGCTCACATACCGAGCACGCTCCCTCTTCTGGGCATTTGCCCTGATTCCTTCTCCGCCCCACACTCTCCACCACCCCCATCCCAGTATCCACGTGGCTCACTGGCTCTTCTCCTCCAAGTTGAGGCCAAGATTCCACCTTCTCAGCAAGGCCTGTCTTGATCGCCTATTTAAAACTGCAACCTCCATCCTCCCCAGGACTCCCTTAGACCCTTTCCAGCCTTTAGTTCTCTCCATAGCTCTTTTCACTCCTGAATGTAATAAATATTTTATCTGTATTTGCTTCATGTAAGCCCCATACAGTAGAGATTTTTGTCCATTCTGTCCATGGCTTTATCTCCAGGGCCTAGAACAGTGCCTGACACACAGAAGGCATCCAGTCAATGTTTGTCAGACGACCGAATGCATGGGTATGAGACGGGGATAGCAGCCTGCCCTGTGTGGAGGAAACATAGGCTTGGGACCAGGGGAGAGGAGTTGGACCTTCTGTCTCATGGACTGCGGTCTACTTGTCAGACACAACTGGAAGCTCCCTGAAGCCCAGGCTGGTGTCCCATGAGAGGACCAGGCGCACAGCCGGTTCTTGGTAAATATTTGCTGAACAATGTGGATGTCCCAACTGGATTCTGCACGTACATGATCTCCTCTGGTCCCCTACGACCTGGGAGTTATTAATTTCATTTTGCCACTTTAACCCTCTTCCCTGAATGAGCCAAATGAGACATTCCCATGGGACAGTACACGGGCAGGTGTTACAGTATTTCTGGAAAGGAGCTTTGGGTCACCTGGGCCACCCCACCATCCCATGCGGTGTTCCTCTCCACACAGATGCATGCATTTGAAAGCATTAATTGGTGGGAAGACAGCATGGTACAGCGGCTGGAGTGTGGTGTCGCAGGGTAAGGTGTGACTAGCATCTCGCTGTTGACCGGCTGCGTGACCCTAGACTGGTGATAAAATCTTGCTAAGCCTCCCTTTCCTCTTCTTTAAAAATTGGGCCAGTCATTGAACCCGGTAGGGATATTGTGAGGATTCATGAGAGAACGCGGTGAAAGTGCCCAGTGGGGCGCGGGCAGCCGGGTGGGCCCGGCATCCTGCGAGTTGCCTCTCTTCCTTGATGAGAGCCCAGATCCGCCTCCGACCGTCTCACAGAGCGCGGCTCTTGGGAGCAGCCAAGAATGAAGCGCTGTCTCCCTCCCAAATGGCTTGGAAGGCGGTTATCATGTTCTCCCTCAATCTTCTCTTTCTAAAGGTGAAAATGCTCAGTTCATTCGACCATCCCTTATGACGCTGGTTTTGATTTCTAAGTGGGCACTGGTTTGACAACACAAGCTTCTAAAATGCGCTGTCTGGGAAGGGCTTCTGGGAGAACCCAAGGTCCTCGGAGGTGGATTTTTTTGTGCTTTGTTCCCTTTGTCCCCCCAGCACCTGGGGAAGGGCCAGGCACACAGTAGACCCTCAATAAATATGCATCTGTTTCAATGATGAGTCCGCGGAGGTGATCTACGTAGTTCTCTGTGGGGCTCAGACTGCTTTTAAGGCCATCCCTCCTTCCCACATCTCGTTGGTTCTAAGTAAAGGAGAAATCTGCTTCAAACTAGTTTTTAAAGATAATTGCTTGGACAATATCCTCAAGGTCTCTCCACTAGAAAACTTGAAGTTTGTACTCCGTGATGCCCCGGCACCCTTCCAATTCTAGGTGTTTGGTTTGTTGCCTCTTATTATTATTATTTTTTAAATGAGATAGAGTTCCCATCACATAAAATTCATCATTTAAACTGTACAATTTAGTGTATTTGGTGTATTCATGGAGTCATGCCACCATTACCACCACCTAATTGCAGAACATTCCCATCACCTCCAAGGGAAACTCTGCCCCTTTGAGCAGTCAGTCTTAATTCCCGCCTCCTCCCGGCCCCTGTTTCCGCCTCCTCCCCTACTCTGTTTCCGTGGATCTACTTACGCTACTGCCAACATCCAGTCCGTGGCCTTTTGTGTTCGGCTGCTTTCACTTAGTATAATGATTTCAAGGTTCATCCTTGTTGTAGCACGCGGTCCTTTTTTACGGCTGAACAATATTCTGTTGTCCGGATATGGATATACCATATTTTGTCTATCTGTTCATCTGTTTTTTTTTTTTTTTTAAGATTTTATTTATTTATCTGACAGAGAGAGATCACAAGTAGGTAGAGAGGCAGGCAGAGAGAGAGGATGAAGCAGGCTCCCTGATGAGCAGAGAGCCCAATGTGGGGCTCCATCCCAGGACCCTGGGATCATGACCTGAGCCGAAGACAGAGGCTTTAACCCGCTGAGCCACCCAGGCACCCCATCTGTTCATCTGTTGATGGACGTTTGGGCTGTTTCCTTTTTTTGGCTATTATGAATCATGCTTCTACAAACATGTGTGTACAAGTGTGTGTGGAAATATGTTTTCATTGATCTTGGGGTGTACACATAGGAATGGAGTTAATGAGTGATGGGGTAACTGTGCGTCTAACCATGTGGGGAACAGCCAAACTGTTCTCCCCAGCGGCCACATCATTTCCCATTCCCAACAGCGATGTATGAAGGTTCCAGTTTCTCCCCAACCTCGCCAACATTTGTTAGTTTTATTTTTCTTTGATTCTGGCTGTCCGAGAGAATAGGAAGCCGTATCTCACCGTGGCGTCTGATTTGCTTGTCTCTTCCAAGTCAGGAAGGTCAAGGACGCTCCCTCCAATTGTGTATTGCCATCCTCTTCGCCGTAATATTAGCCATGTGTTTATTAAAGTTATTAAAATTAAGTTACACTTTCAACTTGCATTACTTCTTAGAGTAATAAGCTTGTTTCATTTACTCTCTGCCGGATATATTGCTTGCTTTTGTCATTAAAAAAAAAAGATTAGTTCAACTTTCACAACTGCCTTAGTGGTTATCATCTATTAGTTGGAGGCTTTCATACTCAACCCCTCCTCATTCTTCTAGCTTTTGTGGACATACTTCTTCATGCCAGGGATTGTGCCCTGAGAGTTCCGCATGTTTCAGCATTCTCTGGCCCTGGCTCTGGCGCCAGGGACAGGTTCTGGGTCTGAACTGAGATGGAAGGAGAGCAAAGAGGGGCTGCGACATTTCATCCACACGTCACTTCTAGCAGAGATAGAAGCCAAGTCCCTATCAAAGAGCAAGACTGGAAAAGAACTCTGGGATACATACAAATAATCCCGAACCACAAATTCACAGCAGGAAAACATCAACCAAGGGCCACGCACACTTAATGTGACACAATGGCTTTCAGTCGGACTACTGTGCCCCCCCCCCTCCCAGGGAGCATCTGGCCGTGTCTGGGGACAGTTTTGGTTGTCTACTGGCATCTAGTGGGTAGAGGAGAGGGACACTGCTAAACACCTTAGAGCGCACAAGACAGCTTCCAACAGCAAAGAACTCTCTGGCCCCAAATGTCAACAGTGTGAAATTGAGAAAGCCTGGTATTATAGGACACCAGAAGGGACTTTTCCCATCCTTGATATTCAGCATATTTCACGGGCTTTGGCTGAAACTATTTGGTTCAACCTCTCTAGTTGAACCCCTCGATGACAGTGGAGAGTAGTTCAGATTTCTATACTCCTATTAACAAGGAGTGCTCAAAACTCTCCCCCAGTGACTGCAGTGAATTCCAGTCATGTAAAAACTCTATTTATAGATTCCAGAAGGTAAGTGGAGAGATGGTGTACAAATAAAGATAGAGGCAATACACATATACATATATGTACATGTATGTATTGTCATTATGAAAAAAACACTGTCACATAAAGAAGGGTATCTAGACCAAAGGGAAAAAAGGGAAATATTATAGAGGTGCATCTGACAGTAAATTAAGAAGGATATTGTTATTTTCCTGTATGGGATTTGTCAGACTTTTAATTATTTATTTGTGTGTGTGTGTTTAACTAATCTCCATGCCCAAACTCACAACCCCAAAATCAAGAGTCACATGCTTTACCAACTGAGAAGCCAGGCACCCCTTGTCAGACTTTTTTTTTTTCTTAATTAAGACTTTATTTATTTATTTGACAGAGAGAGATCACAAGTAAGCAGAGAGGCAGGCAAAGAAAGAGGAGGAAGCAGGCTCCATGCTAGGCAGAGAGCCTGATGCGGGGCTCGATCCCAGGACCCTGAGATCATGACCTGAGCCAAAGGCAGAGGCTTACCCCACTGAGCCACCCAGGTGTCCTGCCTTGTCAGACTTTTAAAACGTAAAGTTTATTTCATAACTTCTCCTTCCAAATAGATGTTTACATTTACAGCTAATTTTGCGTTAATTCTATATTGTCTTTCATTGAGAGAGCCTTCAGGCTGTAGAGACTTCAGGCCCACAGTCAGCCTTCAGAGGCAGTGATCTTAACCACGGCAACGTTCTGCCTTTCTCCCCACACCCGGCACAGACCCCGGTATCCTTAACCTCGGTCTGCCCCCGCGTGAGCCCATCCGAAGCAAGCTCAGTCCTCAGCCCTCCACAGATGCTACTCTAGGGATTACCCACAACCTCAGTTGGCAAACCAACCTGGGACAGTCCTCAGGCATGGTATGACCCAGCCCTCTCCGGCATCTACACTGTTGATTGCTCCCTCTGCCTAGCAACTTCTCCCTTGGCTGTCAGGACGCCACGCCCTTCTGGTTTTCTCCCTCCCTCTCCGCAACTGCTGTCCTGCTGATGTCACCCAGTGCCTTGGCTTTACATGCAAGATATGTGCTGCCGTCCTCCAGTCACAGCCCTGAGGCTTCCCCAGAACTCAGATTCGTTTATCCAAGGCTTTCCCTGACCTTTCTCTTTGCCGGCACACCTAATAGGCATCTTTAAGCATCACGTCCCAAACAGAACCTTTGGTCCTCCCCCACTTTGACCTACAGTCCTTCCCACCGCAGTAAATGAGACACCATCTACAAGACCGAGTTGCTCGAGCCAAAAATCCAAGCAGTTGTCCTTTCTTTTAATCCCTAGATCCAAATGCACGAACAGCTTCTGTCGGCTCTTCTTACCCAACACGCCCAGCCTCTAGCCGCGTCTCCGCGGCGTCTCTCTCCTCTTACGTGGCTCGTGGCTGCAGCCTCTCCCCTAGTCCCATCGCTTCCATTCTCGCCCTGCTGTAGTCCACACTGCACACAGCATGGCCAGGGGAAGTCACATCAGGTCGGGCCCCTGTCTGTAGCTTCCTTATATTCAGAATACAATGGCCCAGGCTGATTACATCCCATCTCCCGCTTATCTGCAAAGCTCCAGCCACGCGGGTCTTTCTCTGACCTGAACACACCAAGCTCATCCTGCCTGAGGGTTTGTATTTGCTCTTCCGTCTGCCTGGAAAGCTCTTCCCCGTGATTTACTCATGGGTGACTCTGTCATTCTGGTCACCTATTCAGAGAGGTCGTACTAAGCAGCCATCTTGTCACTTGACCACATAGAGCTATTTTATTTCTTATTTTTTTTTTCATAAATCTATTCTCTCTTCATTGCCCTTAGTAGTACCTGTTGCATCCTACCTTACTTGTTTATTGCCTTTCCTCCTGCTGTAATGGAGACTCTAGGAGAGCAGACACTGTCTCGTTCATCTCTGCACTACGATTCAATACATGGTTATAAAAGTGAATGGGTGAATGAGTCCTTGTTTTACAGATAGGAAAACTGAGGCACAGAGAGTTAGGCCTTTAGACCGAGGTAATATAGCCAAGGTTTGAACCCAAGCAGTCAGGCCCCATAATCTTAACTATAATAACATCCTGCCTTTTCTCCATCCATCAGGCACAGAACTTGCTTATAATTAGAGACCAGAAAGGCAAGAGGACACAGGTTGGCTACTCTGTCTTGGATCCAAGGGTGACACCTTTGTGACGCAAGGAGATAAAACAACCTGGTCGGTCTCTTCTTAAATACTAGAAAGTGAAGTAAGAGTGGATTTCCAGAGCCATTTGCAATCCACTCATGTCTTTCTAGAACCCGTCACTGGGTCTTCAAGTCAAGCCTGCAGGTGTGACTTCGATGAACTTGCTCCTAAAGGCTTCCCAGGGACCCTGAACAGACCTGAAAGTCACCCTCTCTTCACTCAAACCCAAAACAAAGCAAGAGAGAGTCCACTTCACAGCCGCTTTTAGGAGTAAGTGGGTTGGACCCAGGGGCTGCCATTTTGGTATTTCCCACTGCGGTCCCCTCAGGAGGTGAGCCTCTCTTCCCACTCCCTGCTACACCTGCTGTCTCCCGATCCCAGCGAAAGGAATTTCCTTCTCCTGCAAGCAGCTCACGCTTTTAGAAAGTGGTCTCAGGGGTCCTGAGCCTGAGGTAATTTGTTTTTACTGTACTTGATGAAATATTGTGGCCTATTCTTCCCAGGGCCTAAGTCACTTCCTGAAATGAAATTTGCCCACAGACTGGCACTGTCACACAGTCAACGTATGGACACACGGCCCGGGAATTAACTTCTGTTCATTCAGATGTTTAACAGTATCTTCAATCCACCCTACCCTCCACTGTTTTTCCCTCAGAGTAACTTGTTGGTTATTTGGTTTTTTCTTTTTCCTGATACCGAGTAAAGTAAAACACTTCCACACATTGTAGACACTCTCTGTGTGTTTCTTATTCTATGTATGACCACAGCAGAGGAAGAAGAAAAAGGTTACATAGATCCCTGCAATGGAGTCTTTGCAAGCTCATCGCTTGGAGAAATTACTAATCACTTTCGCAAAGGTTATTCATCTGGAATCATGTGATTTAAAAACACATTCCTCCCTTTCAAATGTAATTTCTGTGAAATGATAATAATTCAGCAGTTAGTACAAAGAGCAGTAAAGTCATATATCAAGATCACATTCCGGTCCTCTCCCATTTCTACTTCTGACACATAAAAAAGGGCAACAGATTAATAAAAGAGAAATGCAGAATTTATTTTCAACCAAGAATGACTGAAAAAAGATTACTTTTTGACCTTTGTCTTTCTTTGCTGAAAGAGAGCTAAAACCAAACGATCAGCCTTGGTTACCTTGAATTAGCCAAGATTAAAATTCTTTACATATTGTCTTGTTATACATTACTTAGAAATGAATATTAGCAACCCAGAACATATAGAGATGTGTGTACTTAATACTAGAATTTTTGAAAGTTGTTATTTGAATATGGAGAAAGTTAAATCTTAGGTAAATCAGAAAATTTGGGATCAACTCAGTTATAATTTGAATTAAGTGTGTGTGTGTGTGTCTGTGTGTGTTTGTGTGTGTGTGTGTTGTTATTCCCTATCTCTTGAGGGTTGGAAAAATCTAGCGGACATTTACTGAGAAGGGCTTTCCAAAGACAAGAGCTGAGGCCATTGCCAGGGGTGGGGGGATGTGGGGGTCAGAGCAGCATTTCCATTGAGTTCAGACCTATGAAAATGTGCGAGTATATTCATCTTAATCAACACTCACTGGATTTCAGAGTTGGGAGGACCCTTAAAAGTTATTTAATCCCACCCCCTTGCATTAAAAACAGATTCTTATCATAGGAGGGCTGGAGGAGGAGAGAGATCCTCCCTAACCTAATCCAGTCTGGCTGGCTTGTGTGGTAAACTTTTTGATTACTTAATATTTGTTACCTACCAACAAATAGGGTTGATCATTAATAAAGCAGAATCTCTAAATGGGATTCTTCATTAATTGCTTGGATTTCACACATAAGATTGAGAAATTCGAGTGTCTGCTAAATTTAGATGCTTCTTGAGTAAGGAGGGGTTGGAAGTGGGAGATGGTAATGCCCAAGACACCCCAACATTCCCTTCCAGGATTCCTGGGGTCTTGGGTGGTTGAGTGTGGGCTTCAGTTAAAAATCTCATGTCTTGGGGATGCCTGGGTGGCTCAGTGGGTTAAAGCCTCTGCCTTCGGCTCGGGTCACGATCCCAGAGTCCTGATTTCAAACCCTGCATCGGGCTTTCTGCTCAGTGGGGAGCCTGCTTCTCTTCCTCTCTCTCTGCCTGCCTCTCTGCCTACTTGTGATCTCTGTCTGTCGAATAAATTAATAAAATCTTAAAAAAAAAAAATCTCATGTCTTGTAGAAGAGAGACATCACTTCCTTAGTCCATCTAGAAATGATTCTCCTGGAGCGGTCTGTGGAACTTACCTCTGGATAAGGCGCAGGTGTAGGCTCTGCTGACGGAAATCACAACAGTAGACAGGATTTTAAGCTCTCTGGCCAGGTGATAACCAGACACCGTAGTTACAACTCCACTGATAGACAAGGATCCTGCTCTTGAGACACCTTTTACATACACACACACACACACCATGGAGTGCCTACACTCACTGCTGACATCAGAGCCTTCAGATTCTGTCCTTGTAAGTTTCACAGGCGGGCAATCACTACTGATATGCATATGTGAATTACAAGAGATCGGTCTTCTAGATTTGGAAACCAATTGTTTACCAGTACTTGATTTTCAGGTTAAAAAAAAAAATGACGGGGCGCCTGGGTGGCTCAGTGGGTTAAGCCTCTGCCTTAGGCTCAGGTCCTGATCTCAGGATCCTGGAATCGAGCCCTGCATCAGGTTCTCTGCTCAGCAGGGAGCCTGCTTCCCCCCCACCCCGCCTGCCTCTCTGCCTACTTGTGATCTCTCTCTCTGTCAAATAAATAATAAAATAAAATCTTAAAGACTTTCCCTTGATTTTCAGATAATGGCTGACTTGATGAACTTGGTCTCTTGAGTCTCCCAGTAAAACTCAAACAATAATCACTAGCATCTGAGTCGTGCGGGGAGGATTTTGGCAGCCAAGGGCACACACCCATGGGTGAAATCCAAAGCTGTTTTATTTCCACCATGTTCGCACTTTGATCCATAACATTCTACGTTTTGAAGGAGAGGCTCCACTGGCATTTCGTCTCGTGGAAGTCCACGGGGGCCACGTGCCACTGGTTAAGCAGCACACGTTAAAGGACACGTGGGCCTCTTCTTGCTGATTCCTTTTGCTAGGAATGCACTTTCGAGGTAAATGAAATCTGGAAACCTCTCTTCCTTCTGATTTGCATGAGAGAATTAGGCAAAGGGCCTACGAGGATTCCGAAGGTTCTCCTATCGCTCATTGCTCATTGGGAGTCACAGCGCAGTCACAAAGCTCCATGTAGACAGCGCAATCACCACCGCATTCAACATGGAAATTATTCTGTAATTGCACTTCATTAGACACTAAAGCTGAGTCTCCCTGAAGGAAGAAATCTGAACGATTGGGAATGTTATCTGGGAAATTTAACTTAAAAAAATATTCATTTGAAATATTGGGCTGACTTATTAAAAAGCACTTTTCCAGAAGTTTAAAATATGCAGAGAATGACCTGGATTCTTCCTTCCTGTTGATATGGTTTCGGACCCATCCTTAAATATGTACTTTCTATTGTAATTGCTTAGTCATTGTATTTCAGTGCTTTTTCCGGAAAGGAGTTCGATTGACTTATAAAAGAGAGAGGTTGAGGCCCCTCGCCTGGCTGGCCTCCAGAGTGTCAGTCCCGCATCTCCACCTACCTGCTAGACCTCTGAACCTGGCTGCCTTGTAGGTACCCCAGAGCCCAGCTAACTCAAGACTCCAGTCTCCCTCGATGCTCCCAAAGGACTTGCGCTCCCAATTCCCCTCACTGTGTCTGGTACCAGGGCTCACCGCCCCCTTCCTTTCCTTTGTCCCGAATATCTGTGAGTCCCCAAGGCTTGTTGGGCATTCCCTTGCACTATCTCCCACACTCCACCTCTCCTTTCAATTCCCTTTGCCCCCATACCCCTGCCGCTTCAAGCCTGGATGATTATAATAGCCTCCTAACTAATCGCTTACTTGTTTCTCCCCCTCCAATTCACTGCTGCCACAGTAATCTCCCTAAAACACCATTTAATCATGCCAAACCCTTAATTAAAAATCTTCATTATCTCTTCATTACCACCAGGATAAAGTCCAAGCGCCTTAGTTTCCTTCCACTATCTGGCCTCAATCCACATTTCCAATTTATTGCCTACGCTTTCCCCACAGTTTTCGGGGACTCCACGAAAACCTGTCTGGTCACACCTTTCATCCACCTGGAATGGTTTTTCCAGCCTCTCACTGGGATCTGTGGTCATTCTTTGAGGCCCAGGCCAAATTCTTTTGCCTCTTGTGAGGCTTCCTCTCCAGGCAACTGTGTCCTCCTCAGAGCTCCTGGGACAGTGGCAAGCCTACCCAGAATCGTTATTCAGATTTTTTTTTTAAATGGTGAGTATGTTTTTTTTTTTTTTTTAAAGATTTTATTTATTTATTTGACAGAGAGAAATCACAAGTAGATGGAGAGGCAGGCAGAGAGAGAGAGAGGGAAGCAGGCTCCCTGCCGAGCAGAGAGCCGGATGCGGGACTCGATCCCAGGACCCTGAGATCATGACCTGAGCCGAAGGCAGCGGCTTAACCCACTGAGCCACCCAGGCGCCCCCGTTATTCAGTTTTTGAAGTGCTTGTGTTTTCTACCTACTTGGACTACCTGTATCTTAAGATCAGGAACTGCTCTGGATACGTGTTTGTATCTCCCTCTTACTATTATCATCACCACCGCCATCCCCAGTAAATACCACTTATGAACTGATTTGGTTCTAAGATGTTTGGAGTTTGGTGGCCAAAGGAAATACATGGTGTAGTACGTCCACCTTGGTCCTTTTTGTCTGGGACAACCCAGCTGAGCAACTGGCAGACCAGATTATAAAGGGAATTTATTTGGTGTGAACAGGTACTCAGTTAAATTCATCCAATCCCAAAGAGATCTACTAAAAGAAGGAGAATTGTTGGGGAAATGGATTTGTAGTGAAAGCCTGTGCTACTCACCACCCCTAAGGACTAAGGAATACAATGGAGGAAAATCCCTTGTGCACAGCTACAGAATTGGGGCGCGGTGGGGGGCTGCCGGGAAGGCAGGCACAATGGTGTTAGTGTCCAACTTATAATCTGCATCTAAGTGTTCAGAAATGTGTAGCTCCGCCCTTGTTTGCGTTTATGCTAGACTCATCCAGGAGGAAGCACCGTACACCCGCCAGGGAGAAGTTATCGGGTAACTCCACTGATTCTCTTTTGTATTTCAGTTCTGATTAGAAGGCAGCTACCTTGTCCCGAAAAGGCTTTCATAGTTTAAAAAAGACAACCTGACCGTTAGCCTGCAGTGCATTTCACCTCAAGGACCTTTCCCTCTTTTTTTTTTTTAAAGATTCTATTTATTTATTTGACAGACAGAGATCACAAATAGGCAGAGAGGCAGGCAGAGAGAGAGGAGGAAGCAGGCTCCCCATCAAGCAGAGAGCCCGATGCAGGACTCGATCCCAGGACCCTGAGATCATGACCTGAACCGAAGGCAGAGGCTTTAACCCACTGAGCCACCCAGGCGCCCCAGGACCTTTTTTTTTTTTTTTTTTTTTTAAAGATTTTATTATTTATTTGAGAGAGACAGACAGAGATAGAGACAGAGAGCACAAACAGGGAAGAGAGGGAGAGGCAGGCTCCCTATCAGGCAGGGATCCCGACATGGGGCTCGATTCCAGGACTCTGGGATCATGACCCAAGCAGAAGGCAGACACTTAAGCAACTGAGCCACCCAGGCACCCCGGACCTTTTCCTCTTACACTTCATCTCAACTCACTGTGTTCCTGCAGGGGTTATATGTCCTCCTGGTCCCATGGAGTTCTGAGACGGGGCGCTTATAACCTCACATGCTGTCGTCACAAGAGTGAAATTATTCCTTAGCCATCTGAGCAGAGAATGCCTCCTTCCCGCCTTTCCCTTCTTTCTTCCCACTTCGGCGAACGAACCATGCGAGAAAAAAAGGCTTCGTCAGAAAAGCAATACCGGATAGTTGCTGTTGAGTTTTCTTTTTTCTTTCCCTTTGCTTTTTACCCCCTTTTGTTCTTCTTAAAATTTTTCTTTCCACTGGCAAACAGGAACCTGGGCTACTTGTGCATCAGCATTGTTAGGAGAAGCAAGAGGCACAAATGGTCATCACAATTGTTGGCATGACCCTGGGGACCAGCTAGAGGCTTTTCTGGGTTATCCATGTCCCTTACTGCTGAGCTGTCACTCAAAGGAGCCCCCAAAGATTAGCCGATGCCCTCTGACCAGATGGCCCCATGTTTCCCAAAGGGTCTTCTGCAAAGGCTTTTGTTTCTCCTAAAAAAACATTAAAAAAAAATATTTCAGTAATGAGACCTGAGGTCACAGTATGTGTGCAAGCCTTGTCTTCAAAAGCTTGAGATCAGGGGCACCTGCGTGTCTCAGTCATTAAGCATCTGCCTTCGACTCAGGTCATGATCCCACTGTCCTGGGACCGAGCCCCTCATTGGGCTCTCTGCTCAGCAGGGGGCCTGCTTCTCCCTTTCCCTCTCCTCTGTGACGCCCCCCCCCCCCCCCCAGTAAATAAATAGAATCTTCAAAAAAAAATCTTGAAATCGTTTGGAGCAGGTGACACTCACATGACTTGAGGTTGTCCCTAGGTTAGGGTGACATATTGATAGTTACAAATACAAACACAATTGAGTATGTGGCTTCAGGAAGCTATCTGAGGTAGACGGTATCTTCAAAGAGATAAATTTGGGCAAGATTTTGATGCCCATTACATCAAGAAGTGGAAGAGAGTGGTGTACAAAATAATATGGAGGTGAGTTAGAGTAATTCTTATGGGGATGACTGGAGCTTGATCGAGAAAGAGAGGTCAGGGCGAAAGTTCATCTTCCCAACAGGCTCGAAACACAGAATTAGTCTCATCTATCTTTGCATCCATGTCAACCAGGGAAGTGCCAGGCAGAGAGAGGTGGGCAGTAAATGGCCGAGTTAATGCATTAAAAGAAATAATGTTACCAGGATCCAATGGAGCAAATAAAAAGTTAGCTAGCATATTTCTAACTTTTTTCTATCCTGGTTTAAATTTCTTTTCTTCTTCTATTACTTACTGGACTTCTTGACTTTCTGACAGAGTTGAGCAGTAAATGGAAATCCCTCAGTTATTATTTTATGCACATCTGTAGTGTTTTCCTTGCCTTATGGTGGGTGTGAGAATAAGACAGGAAAAAGCACTTTGATCCCTTCTTAGCAGAGAGGCCATGTCCATGGCTACGGAAGATAAAACCCCCAAAGCATGTTTTAAAAAGCTTTTTGTTGTTGGATGGACATTAAGGTCTTCAGGGAAAGGGTGAGGGCAACTTCCAGATCATTCATGTACTACAGGGAAGGTCTGGAAAGTTCTGATTCAACTGGTCAGTTGAATTTTCCCAGCTTTCATCCCCAGGTCAAAGTAACACCCGCAGTGACCTTTTCTTGCCTGGGTACCTCCATAACACACCTCTCAGTCTAGAGGAAACCACGACAATTTCACTCCACGTGGAAGGTCTTATATAGAGCAGAGCAGAAATAAGAGTAGAACCATCATTCTTGAGAGAGGAGAAAACATGGAGGCCTTTGCCTCTGTGTGAACTGGAAGGTCTCCATAGTAACTGTGGCTAATTGGTGACCTGTGCATCGGAGGACAGCGGGGCGGGGCAACTCCCTCCCGGACCGCCAGGCACACGAGCGCCACCTAGTGAGAAAATTCCACTTGGAAACTTCCTGACCCAAACAATCTCAAATACTCATCAGACTTTTTTCTTCTCCTCCTCCTCCTCCCCCTCCTCCTCCCCCCCTCCTTCTTCTTCTCCTTCTCCTTCTTCTTCTTCTTTTTTTTTTTGATTGAAGAAGATATTTTTAATGTTAAGTAATAAGCAATGACAAAAGATTCCATTTAATGCAATGGGAAATGAAAGGGCAGAGAATAAGATCCAAGAATTTGGCAAAAGAGTGCAATTGGCGGGTCATAGGGTAGCTCTATTTTAAAATTTTTTGAGAAACCTCCACACTTTTTCAAAGTGGCTGCACCAATTTGCATTCCCACCAACAGTGTAAGAGGGTTCCCCTTTTTTGACAACTTCTCCAACATTTGTTGTTTCCTGAATTGTTGATTTTTGTCATTCTAACTGGCTTAAGATGGTATCTCAATGTGGCTTTTTTAAATAATTTAAAAAAAATTTTAATAAACATATAATGTATTATTAACCCCCGGGGTACAGGTTTGTGAATTACCAGGTTTACACACTTCACAGCACTCACCTTAGCACATATCGGACTTCTTGAGGAAAGGTTACTTTAAGTTCACATAGATATGTATAACATTTTAACTATTTTTTTTTAAGATTTTGTTTATTTATTTGACAGACAGAGATCACAAGTAGGCAGAGAGGCAGGCAGAGAGGGAGGAAGGGAAGCAGGCTCCCTGCTGAGCAGAGAGCCCTATGCAGGGCTTGATCCCAGGACCCTGAGTTATAACCTGAGCTGAAGGCAGAGGCTTTAACACACTGAGTCACCCAGGCGCCCCATATTTTAACTATCTTAACAAAGAATTTTAACTTAGGACTCAAGAGACTAGTCAAGGGAACTGAGAGAAAAGCAAAGATTCAACCAATACTTTTATCACCATTTAAGATTTCTCTTCAACTGTGTATATTTGCAAAGTGCTGATACGTTATTTTTCAAATACAAAAAACATCTTCAGAACTCTGGAGGAAGACAAAAGGGATATGGATGAAGGGCTGGGAGTAGTGTCTAGGGGGACAGAAGCAAGACCTTTCACTCTATACGGTATTATACTATTTATTTTCAAATCATATGAATGTGTTGCTAATCAAAAAATTATATTAAAAAGAGGGTTTGGCACATATTCATGTTGCAAAGAAAAATTTCATGTCAGCAAAAAAAAATCACCAAGTTACATTAAATTTATTAATTAAAAAAAAAATTGTGAATTTCCAAAGAAAAATAATGCCTTGTCTCCGCAAAATGAAAGGATTTTCTCCAGGTAAAAATACCCATTTGCTAAATGCAGACTGGTACCTATAGGAACTTCATCTCAAACACACACATACGGTATGCACACACATCTCCTCTGAGATTCCTACATATTAGATAGGCAGACATCTCAACTCCTGATTTTTAAAAAAGATTTTATGTATTTATTTGAGACTAGGAAAGAGAGAGAGAGAGAGAGAGAACAAGCTAGGGGCCAGGGCAGAGGAAGAGGGAGAAGCAGACTCTCTACTGAGCAGGGAGCCTGACGCAGGGCTCCATCCCGAGACCCTCCGAGGACAACCTGAGCCGAAGGCAGACGCTTAACTGACTGAGCCACCCAGGTGCCCTCCAACTATTGATTTAAAGAAGAAAGCAAACACTTAAGTCAATGGTACTCAACTTCTTTGAACAAGGTTTACCAAGAACTTTAGCTAATTTGATTCTTGAACACACCAACTAAAAAAACTAAATGGGTGTTAAAAGTTACAAAGCAAAGCTCATAGGATATGTCTTTCAGGTAGCCTAAGTGCAGAAATTATCTTCCAAGGCTTGGAGAGGAGAGACACATGGAATCCTGCACCAAATGCTGCTGATTGTCATGGCAGAGACACAGACCCAGAACACCGGGCCACCTGTCTGTGGTCTGTATGTTCTGGGGTGTGGCGGGGGGTGGGATTTGGGAGGACAAACCTTCCATCACACCTCAAAAACTATGATTATCTGCTTTGAGCTTATATTATAACCAGGACAAATTGTCTGGGTAAAAAATGTGAAAACTATCATGTAATCTTGGAGTTTTTCTTTTTCTTTTTCTTTTTCTTTTTTTTTAACCTCTGTTGTGGTTGAATTTTTTCTGCCATAGACTACTTTATGGTTAGGTGAAAGACTCTGGAAACCTGTTTCCACAAAACTCAAACAAAGCAACATACAAGCAAAACAGACAGCTATTGTTAAGCAAGTGGATGCAATTCTTTTCAACTTCATTTTGAAATTTTGAACCAGCCCCTCAGTGAATAAAAACCACAACCCCACTCTATTTTACTGCTTTGCATTTTGGATGAGGGGAAATTCTGAGGGGAAATACATTCCTGTCATACTTAAAGCACAATCATCAAAAATAAAAGTATAGCTTTGCGATTTTGCTTATTTTAGATACATGAACCACAGATTATGGCCTAAATACAATCTAATTTTTTTTAAATATTTTATTTATTATTTGCTAGACAGAGATCACAAGTAGGCAGAGAGGCAGGCAGAGAGAGAGAGAGGCAGAAGCGGGCTATCTGCTGAGCAGAGAGCCCGACTTAGGGCTCGATCCAAGGACCCTGGGATCATGACCTAAGCTGAAGGTGGAGGTTTTAACCCACTGAGCCACCCAGGAACCCTTCTAATCTTTTTTTTTTTTTTTTTTTTTTAAGATTTTATTTTTAAGTAATCTCTACATGCAACATGGGGCTTAAACTCAAAACCTCAAGATCCACAGTCAAATGTTCTACCAACTATGCCAGCCAGGTGCCCCTATAATTTCATCTTACTTGTGTTCACTGGTGTACCTAATTCCAAGCACTATCTTTTATTTTATATATTTTATATGGAAATAATAGACAACATTAAAGAAATAATTTTGGCTATTATTAGATGACATGTATTTATAATTTTTCCTTAGAGTTGCTTAAAGTATTGCATTGAATAGAGGCTGAAAGTGGGAAAAAAAAGTTCAAGTGAGAGTGTCAGAAGATTTTTAGGTACATACCTTTCTATCTTTTACTGTATAAGTTTACGATTTTAGCAAAGAACTACAAAATAGGGTAGAATCAGTGATGAGGTTATTATCCCGTAAAAATGGACTAAGGTGGGAGATTTTTATTTATCCGACAGTTCGTCTTGGCATTATTAAAAAAAAGGGGAAAAATATGTACAATTGCAACTGTTGAATGACATCCAATTTACAACTAGTCACATGGCTACCAAGCTAAAAAGCAGTGAAATTGAACCATTCTCCGGTAAATTAAAGTCACGCCAATATCCCATCTAAATTGTTGGCCCGACCATTCTCTTCATTTCATCCGAGTTGACCCAATCCTAACCTGTCCATTGTGAAGTTGTTCTTAGAGCGATTACTACAATCCAACTTTTAGTGATGGATTATTAAGTACGGGGAAGATCTTGGATTCTCCATTAGAAAATATTCGTCTTGCTAGAGCTATACGTAGAATGAGAAAATTTTTGGTTTTTTTGTTTATATGTAGTTTTGAAGTTCTTTTCTCTAAAAGTGTGAGCCATTTTGGTTGCTTAGTTCTTTAAAGCTGGGGAGAACCTAACATCTTCTATGGAATTTTATTGTTGTTTTCTTTTCTAGAATTACTGTATGTCACAGGGCATCTTTTACATGGACTAGATGAGTTTCTGTGTCCAAATGAATGAGTTATTTGCAGCTTATTCTTCAATTAAGAGATAGTAATGCTGATTGCTTCAACATGACCATCTTAACAGGTGAATTGGAGCTAATCAATTATTCAAAATTCTTTCTTAGGACAAATGTCAGATCTATTAGCAACATTACTTGAATTAGGTAAAGCCTATTAGACACTTATAAGCTTAATACATAATTCTTTGAATATATACTTGGTAACATGTAATCACATGTTACTACATAATCATGTTACATGATTATATATATCTTTGAACATGCCTATATAATTGTTTGAATATAGACTTTATAAAGTAAACATAACATCTACTTTCTAACATGTGATTACACAGTACATGACCTGGGGTACTTCAACACAATGCTCCACATATTCTGTGAAAATTCCATTAACTTCTTGAGGTATCTCAAGAAGTTAATGTAAACCTATTTAAATCATTCGTTAGGCTGCCAAATGAATTAACTGGAAAGGAAGCAAGATAAGGAATTCTCAGTAAAATTTTCCCTTCCCTATTAATTAATTAATTAATTCATTCATTCATCCATTGTAGGATTTCCAGATAAACAACAAATAATTTTTAGAGTGTTTTAAGTTTGCAGTATTTGGGACGTACCTCCACTGAGAAAGTATTTGTTGCTTCTCTGAAATTAAAATGTTTTGCTGAGATAAAATTGGCATAAAACATTATATTAGTTTCAGGTGTGCAACACAGTGATTTGATATTTACATAATTGTGAATTGATCACCACAGACAGTCTAGTTACTATCCACCACCGGCCATAGTTACGAGTTCTTTTCTCTTGTGATGAGAACCTTTAAGATCTATGCTCTTAGTAACTTTCAAATACACAATACAATATTGGTAACTATAGTCACGATGCCATACATTATAGCCCCAGGACTTATTTATTTTATTTTATAACTGGAAGTTTGTACTTTTGACTCCTTCACTCATTTCATCCATCCACCATCCCCTCCCTCTGGCAACCACCAATCCGTTGTCTGTATCTATGAATTCTGTTATTTTTCTGAAATTTGAGTTCAACTAGGCATCCTGTATTTTATCTAGCAATCCCAGGTGGGTAGCTGAGCCCAAAGCCAGTGGGAAGGCTCTGAGGTGGGCCATGACCTGTCCACTTTGGACGAGGTGAGGTGGCGGGCATGGGGAAATAGCAAGGGACATGGCCGAAGTTGAGGTCAGACAAGCAGGGGGCATGGACGACCTTTGCTGATTGTCTGTCTGGGGCAACTTTCTCCTGGCAGGCTGAGCTGTCCTGCAGAGAGATGTGACTCAACTCTTGCCCATTAAAAGCTGCCCATTTCAGCCCCCCGAGGTCGTTTCACATACACCTCTCTGGATAGCACCTAAAATTTAGTCTTCAGATCTTTGAGTCAAGTAAAGGTATGAGATGCTGGTCTATAATTTTCCATTTGGTGTTAGAAATCATATTAAGAGGGCACCTGGGTGGCTCAGTTGGTCTACCTTTGGCTCAGGTCATGATCCCGGGATCCTGGAATAGAGCCCCGCATTGGGCTCCAAACTCAGCGGGAAGCCTGCTTCTCCCTTTCCCTCTGCTGCTCCCCCTGCTTGTGCTCTTTCTCTGTCAAAGAAATAAATAAAGTCTTAAAAAAAAAAAAAAAAAGAAGAAATCCCATTGCCATGTTTTCCCCACCCCCCAAAAGTGTATACAAATGTCAATAATTCTGTTTATCCTACGTTCTAAATGCAGTAACATTTGGGTGGTAGTTTTTTGTTAGTATACTATTAAATAATATTGCAAAGTCTTTTGCCCACCCCTGAAATAATCTAGGAAATAATAGAAAAAAAATCAAATTATCTCTAGTCTGCAAAGAACTAAAATAGAAACGAGGTGACCTTTATCTGCTACAGAGTCACATATGCTGACAAGTTGCCTTCTCATATATGTGCATGTGTGCCTCTCCTGTGATTCACAAACTCAATATCGATAAAGTTCTTACTATGTGGAACACAAAGTATTTTCTAGAACTTTCAAACTAAAGGTCAAAGGGAACCTTATTAAATTTTCTAAAGAATTCATTCATGAAGGGTCCGTCATGTTAAAAACCAAGCACAGGAACAAATTCTAGGGGTGTTTATCAAGTCGTATTTAGAAATAAAGATGAACTAATACTGGAAATTCAAAGAAGAACAGAGTTTGGATAGTTACAGACCGAGGGTTACAAATGTCATTGAGTTTTAAGATGGTCCAGGGTGCCTTTCTCCAAACACATTGAAGGCCGGTGACCTCAAAACTGCCTTTTGCAAGAGAAAAGAGCAAACACACATGAAGGCATCCACACAAGGAAGGCTGCTTCCCTATTCCTTTTGGGAGGTGGGTTAGTTTCCTAAGGCTGTTGCAACCAAGTAGCACAAACCGGTAGGTCTGTCTCACGGGTCTGGAGGCTGGCAGTTGTCAGTGGGGTTGGTTCCTTCTCAGGCAGTGAGAAAGGATCTGTTCCAGCCCCTCCTCTCCCCCACACCGCCTCCCAGCTTCTGGGGGTGTGCTGGCAACTTCGGGCATCCTCAGTCCGTAGAAGCATCACCAGATCTTCTGTCCACACACAGTGCTCTCCCTGAGTCTTCCCATTTTCTTCTGACTGTGTCTGCCTCTGTCCAAACTTCTCTCCTTTATAAGGACACAACCAGATTGGAATAAAGCCCTCCCTGATGACCCCATCTTAGCCTGATCATGTGCAGAGACCCTATTTCCAAATCAGGTCACATGCACAGGTACTGGGAATTGGGACTTCAGCGTCTTTTTGGGAATACAATTCAACTCAGAACGGGGGTGATGGGACAAATGGTCTAAATACTGCTGGGTTTACAAAAGGGAAGACTTGGGGCGCCTGGGTGGCTCAGTCAGTTAGCCATCTACCTTCGGCTCAGGTCATGATCCCAGGGTCCTGGGGTTGGGCTCCCAGCTCAGCGGGGAGTCTGCTTCTCCCTCTCCCTGCTCATGCTTCCTCTCTCATTCTCTCTCTCTCTCAAATGAATAAATACATTTTTTTAAAAAATCCTTTAAAAAATAAAAAATAAAAAAAGAGAAGCCATGCTACCCCGATTTTCCTAACCTGGATAGGATTTTATTCCAAGAGTCTATGTTTGAGTCCAAAAGCACCCTACTGCAGTCCCAGGAGGGTCCGTCACCCTGGGTAACGTAACACAAGACGCTTGAGAGCCGACGGTCATGGGGGAGCAGACAACAGCTCAGTCTTCCTGACCCACCCACCAAAAATAAATGACCACAAGCTTCAAAAAGACTGATTTCAAAAATTACTAGAAGAGTCTGATTTTGACAAGTCAAGATTCCTTGTAAAGACAGGATGTCTAGCTAGGCCAGGAAAAGGGGCCCAGGACTGAGTAAGAGACAGAGTTCTACCTTCCAGCCATGATCTCTGCCAATAGCGGAGGGCTTTGGGCAGATCCTTAACTTTCTTGGTCTCAGTATCCTCATGAAGGGGTCGGACAGTGATCCCTAAATCCTTCCCAGACCTACTATCAGTCACCATGGAACTCTCCAGGGTGTGGTGAGATACGTCCACGCATCCCTGAGACCGGGAAGCAGTCCCGCTTTGGAATTGCCCCAGAGAAAGATCCGGACTGTCTCACGCTGTGTGATCCACTGACCTAAGGGACACCTGCCAATAAGTGTTACTTTTGCTCTCACACACAGTGGACCATGGGGTCATGAACTATCAAGGCCCACTCACAGGAAATGAAAAACCGAGAGCAGTTCCTAGTAGGCAACATGTCTCGGTGTTTTCCTCTTTTTTAACGATGGCCTCTCTACTCACAAACACTAGGGAGCCACAGCGTGAACTTGGCTACAAAGGACACGCAAGCTAAGGTCTTTGCCTTTGAGGGACTTGTTGGTCTCTGTGGAAGGTTAACCAGTGGCCCAAGTGAACTTGAAGGAGCATGAACCCGTGGGTACGGAGGAAGAGCCGCTCCAGACTGGTTGGGTTGTGGACACGCCCACCTCCACTGGGGTGATTTAGAAATGCCTCAAGGCGGGGCTGAGAGACTTGAGTTTTGTCTTCTTAGAACAGGGATCATACAGAATAGTTTATATCATGAGAGTCTTTTTGTGACTGTGAACACGCTATGGGATTTCTTACCAGAACTACTGCTTTAACAGGTTTCCACAAGAATTCTAGTTCATACAGAATAGAAAGGCTCTTGTGAGCCTCAGAAAAGCCCCCCAAATCTGGCTTCCTTTTGAATCCTTGACTGCATCTTCAAAATACACAGAATAGAACCAGTCCTATGTACCGCTGTGAATGAAAACTTGGCAAGACCCTCTTGTTTCTAATATCTCAGCCGGGCTAGTGCTAGGGTTTTTGTAAGCTCATCTAAAACAGTGTCTTTTCACCTTGATATCCCCACACATCCTTTCCTGAGGGAGGGTAGATCAGGCTTCTTGATGGTAATTGCTCCAAAGGGTGGGAATGAAGTTAGGTTCGGTTTGGTAAATCTTTCCACCTTCCCAGAGGGGTTATATAAGAGACCTGGCTTTTATTTATATATTTTAAAAGATATCTATCTATTTATTTATTTATTTAAAATTTTACTTATTTATTTTGACAGAGAGAGATCACAAGTAGGCAGAGAGGCAGGCAGAGAGAGAAGGGGACGCAGGCTCCCCGCTGAGCAGAGAGCCCGATGCGGGGCTCGATCCCAGGACCCTGAGACCATGACCCGAGCTGAAGGCAGAGGCTTTAACCCACTGAGCCATCCAGACGCCCCATTATTTATTTATTTTAGGGACAGAATGAACAGGGGGCAGAGGAGAGGGAGAGAGAGAATCTCAAACAGACTCAAGCAGACTAGGCGTAGAGCCTGATGTGAGGCCCGGTTCCATGACCCTGAGATCATGACCTGAGCTGAAATCAAGAGTTGGACACTCACTGACTGAGCCACCCAGCCGCCCCCAGAGACCTGCTTCTTTTTCTGGCAAAGCGCATTGGCAGAAAGGCTTTGCTGGGACCTCTCACTTTAGAAGTAGTAACTGCTCTTTTCCTGTACAGTACCACATTTGAAGGGGCTTCTGTTTGGCCAACGGTCATGAAGCATTCCCGCAAAGGGAAATGATTCTCCCAGGCTGGTGTGTAAACTGGCTGCTTGAGGATGAGAAGGGAGCAGAGATTTTTCTCTTGGGAACAGGTTGCTGGGTCCTGTTGTGTGAGACTGTTGGAGTGGATGTCACTACTCAAACCAGGAAGGCTACGATTGCCCAGTGACTTGTCCTTTGTAAGTACGGGTGTACACTGATGCTGCCGATGAGAATTTTCTGGCATAGGGCACCCTGCAGGAATCCGTGTTGAGCGTCTGTGTGTTTTCACCGAGACACGTACCATACTGTTGATAGAAAGGCACATGCGGTGGGGGGGAACTCTGCTGGGGACATCACTGCAGTTCCTCTTCACTGAAAATCTTGACCAAATGCCCAGCACTATTGTGTCCCATGTGACTTTGGATTTGCACTAGGGCTTCACGCTTAACAGGTATGAGGCAGAACCATGCCAATAGACAGAGGGGTCCTTTATGAGTCTCTGCAAATATAAGTCCCTGGCCCCATATTCTGCACAAGTCGGTGATGTGCTTTCTTTCTTAGTTGTCTTGAATTATGTTCAGCTACATGTGCGTGCACGTTACCACCTAGCTTCCTCGACCATTCGGCTCACCACAGCAAGGACGGTACCCTGTTCTAAATGCACTGATGGGGTGACTTATGGGTAGAGGTAGCAGCATACTCGGTGTTGCTTTAGGGAGGAAGAGCTCATGATCATTAATGGCGGTGATAACAGGACTGGTCTAAAGAGAATTCGGAGTGAAAGAGGAAATCGGCCTTTATCGCTAGCGGATCTGTCCTGTCCAGGATAAAAGGAGTCCTTTGGACTGGCCGGTCAAATCAGCTGTCCCCCTGGCTGCATCTCACCTCTTTCATGGTCCCATTTATCTCTTCACCTGCTATTGTCTGTGCCTTGAAGACTCCCGTCACAATAGAGACTTCAAATAGGCGAGGAGGAGAATTAAGAGCTTATAGACATCGGGTGATAGGCAACTTGGATTTAGGCTCGGACGTTACAGGATCTCCATTTTAAAACATCAAAATGTTCATTTTGTGCTGTTTGAAATGTGACTTTCAACGATGACCCTAATCTCAGGGGAGAGATAGTCTGTCGACATATGTGAATTTCACCAGACAGCCTGTTTTTGCTTCCCTGTGAGGAATTAAAGTAGATATGCTAAAAGGTTGTACCTCTTTCAATGCTGATTCTCCCCGTAAGAAAGTGTCGAACCGCAGTTGGCGATGGAAGGGCCGATAAGGCATCTAGTCAGTCACCGCCTCTGCGGGTGGCTGCTCTTTTGACACATCTGAATCCGGCGAGAGGGGCTGTTTGTCACAAAGGCTCACACGCGAAATCTACATGGTCAGAAAGGTTTGTAATATAACGAACGCCCTTATCCTCACCAGGATCTTTACAACAGCTTGGATGACTTTTTAATTGTGGCTTAATACAGTTAATTATGGCAACTCTTCCCCATTTTCCAGGATGATGAATTAATATTACAGATCATTAACGTTACTAAATTGGCATAATGATATACTAGATTGAACGTTGCAGTTATGTTAAGACCTGCTTTATAATTTGGCTCTTTTGTTATTTGCCTTAAATAGGAACGGCATGCACGAGGCTTGCCTGTGAACCGTGGGCTGCATGTGACCACTTGTGTCGTTTTCCTTAATAAATTATTGATACAGAAAATCCCAAATGGAAGACTTCTTCATCTTCAGACTGTATGTGAAGCCAACATTTTCTTTCTAATATCCACTTCATCAATATAAAAGTTAGAAAGCTGTGGCTCTCGAGCCAGGATTTATAATTAGACAAGACCGTATTTTACATCTGCGAAATACTCATGCTTAGTGGGAAAAAAAAAAAAACGAGAAACGCGATATGTTCCATTCTGTTGCAATGGTTATACCATTTTAATCTCTTAAGTTCAATATGTATCCTCTAGCAGGCTATACTTCTAGGATTTCATTTTTAGATCCTTAAGGCTGCATATATCTGTCAAACCGACATAATGAATTTAAAGTGCTAATGCCTAGAAGACCAGAAAAACATTGAAATATATCCTTGGTTGATTAAATTACCACCTCCAGCTACTTTACATCCTTATGTCCAAATAGATTTTCTTTTTACTTACCAAGTGCCGGATCTGGAAGATGTGGAAGATGTAATTTTATGGTAAAAACATGCACATGTCTTTAGACAAGAGCGTTTTATTTAAGCATCTTTTTTAAAAGTCTGTACAGCATTTCTGTGATAGGACTTGAAATTTGATTACGGGTCCTTTCAATTATGCTCAACCTGCAGGTTAACTGGTAACTTTCAAGTGTATTCTTGGAATGGGATTTATGTTTCACATCTGGAGTACCGGCATCCAAATGCTTCTGATGACGGTATTGCAAATCTGTGAACTTGTTTTGCAAAAATAAGAAGACAGAGATGAATCCTGAGCTTCGTGTTGCAAGTTGTTTCTTCAGGAACTGCCTGCATTGACAGACTGACAACTTAAGGGAGCAAAAATGACCCGGAGATCTCCCTCGCTCCTATATGGGGTTGGTTAGTTATCCAATCAGCCTGTCACCAAAGGGAGACCGGGTGGAAAATCTTATTCTCACTTGTAAAAGGTGCAGTCAAAATAATCCTAGAAATAAAAAGGCTGTGGACCCCGGTAGGGAGAAAATATTGTTTTTCCACTTAAGTTTTACTTCTGGAATTGAAGGTAAAATCAAGCCTGAAAGAGAGTCATGTCTTTTCACACATGCCTATCATCGAAGACTTGTACTACACTGCCTTAACTCCATACGCCCTCCTCCGTACACTTCTCACATAGTCCAGTTCACACACACACACACACACACACACACGTGCACAGTCACACTCAATTACACAATCACAGAACTCAAGTATACACATATTTCAGTGATCACCGTCACACAAAGGAAAAGTAGAAGGAAATGTGGCTATAGTGCATGGGGCTCGTTTTCGATTGGAAGATGGCCCATTATGTGCATCCATTCCAAGATACCCTGCTTTGGCCATTTGGCTTTGGAAAGACCAATTCTGACCACATGTTCACCGTCCACGCCCGTCCAAACCCCGCCGAGGGTGTGAGGGAAGGGGTCGGCCATTTCGAGGTTAGGTTTCTGGAACCTTGCAGACACAACATCCAAGGGAGAGACAGTGAGTATCAGTGGTTAGACACCAGCGTGCTGTCACGTCTGGGGGTGAAACTAAAGACCGCGATGAACGTGAAATAAAACGACAAGTATCAGAGGGAAATAGGAGCAGGGACCGAAGGCAAGAGAGCAGATTTGTAGTGCTTTGAAATGAAACGTTCTAATCCCTCCGACAATCCTGTTGACTATGAGCTATAGCACTAGGAGTACAACACAGGAAAAAAGATACATTGTGGGATAAACAGCTTCTTCTAAGGTAAAACTGAATGGCCAAAATAGATGAATAAGGACACACAATGGAGAGAAAAAAAGAAATGAGTCCGTGGCAATATAAGAAAAAGGTAAAAGTGAACAGAGGACAGAAAGGCAGAAAAGAAAAAAAATGTAAATGAGTGAGACAAAAAAGCCAAAAGACGAAAAAGAAAAAGAGAACGAGAGGGGGAAAGAAGTACTATTTTCCTTGATAAAAATGCACAAAAGGGAAGGTGAACTTTGTTCTTTTTCTCTTTCTACTCTTCTCTCTTTTTCTGCTTTTCGCCTCGCAGCACGCCAGCCTAGCTGAGAGCTGTAATGTCATTAAATTGCAAATGCTTTTTCATTTCCGACACACACTGTTTACTTATCTGGCAAAAACATATGTTGGAAGGAATCCGTTAAATTCTGCCCATTGCCTTGGGTAAAAGTGCAATGGAAACGGACCCACCGAGCGTCCTCTTTCTTCTCCTTTAGCACTCCCCTTATCTACAAGACGGCTTCGCAGAAAACTGGCTAGTTCAATGAAAAATGAAGATACAGCGGGAGATTAGGGAAGAACACTGAGCACAAAATTCCTGGAGAGAGGGTCACTCCATTGCAAATGATTTCACTCCTCTAGATCTGCATAAATTACTATTTTTAAGGCATCTCCAAAGTCTGTATATTTTTCTCACTCTGTCAAACATTTAATTTCACGCCCCGTGTTCTGAATATGCTAAAATGCATATCTCTGATGCACCTTTAAGCCAGAAAAACGAATGCAAAATTGAAGATAAAATGATGTGATTTGCACTACAAGCCTATTACTTGAGGTATTTACATATAGTTTACCTCTGCAGTTCTGAGGATGATTTATTAAAAAAAATCTGGATTAAGCTCATATAAATATGTATAAATCTTTGTTTAGAAAATAGATTTTGCAGCTGTTGTGTCAAAAAAGTTATTTAAGATTCTGTGAAGAATTTTCCTTTTAGCATGCTTTAAGGGGGAAAAAATGGGGGAGAATATTTGATTTTGTTTTGGGGGGGGGGAGCACATTCCACCATCCGGCATTTATAAAGACTCCTTTATTGCCCTTTTTTGCCCAAAGGAGCTTGGCCCCTCCTCGCTCTTTTATTATACTTATTTAATTTTCTTTTTTTTTTTTTTTTCCCTTTTTGCTTGGGCACAAATAATGGTGCCCTGGATTACTAAACTCAAATTAAATATCGCTGTTTAATGACAGAAACAATCGTGAGCCTTTTGGACTCACCCCAGCCCCGCCCCTGGCCTTTCCCAAACACGCTTGCCTTCCAACCAACACTCCTACCCAAGAGTCTTCTCACTGACACCAATCCCTGGACCTACCCGGAGCGACTTTCTAGTTACTGATTTGGAAATGATGATGAACACACGGCAAGTAAGAGATCCGACCCACTGGAGAAGCAATTCTGAAAATACTGGCGTGTCCTTCAAACCATCCCACACGTGTGCCTTAGCGCCCACCAACCTGCCCTTTCTCTCTCTGTCTCTCTCTCTCAAATCTAGATCTTGCCCCTTTGTCTGTAAAATGCTTCCTTTGGCCCCTCCAAGGCCGCTCTGATCCCTGCCCCTCTGTGATCATTGTCCGGGGACTTACTCTTTGCTATTTTCTCGTAAGGCTTTGGATTTAAGAGAGTTCAGATGACAAAGTGGACTGTTCGGAGCCCAGCACACACCGGGCCCCGCAAATCTGCCCACAGCCTGCGAGGGGATGGGGGCCGGGCCCAGCTTTGGGCCGCACCTGCCAAGATGCTGTGGGAACAGTCGCTTCTGGAAGCAGGTAGTGGGGACAGCGATTTCTTCAAAGCCGGCATTAATCCTTTCGCAATTAAAACAAGAAAGGGATGTTTACAGGCGTTTGATCACTTTTGGTGGCGACTTTGCTCAGGAAGATTGGATTCCAGTTCTGCCGGGCTGCGCCTGCTTCCAGTTGACGAATGTCGCTTAGAAAGAAGGAGACCGCAGTCATTTTCAAAAGTTAAGAGTCATTCTTGTTGCACAAAATGGCTTAACAATCCCCCCTAGTGGTCTGTTTCCTGTTACTGTGATTTAGGAACACACTCCTTTCCAAAACGGCCTGTGTGGTTTGTTGACAGGTTCCTAGCAGAGGAACTGCAAAACGCCAAAACCAAAGCCAAAGCGGGACTAGAGCTGGGCTGACCTTCGGCTGATTCCCTCTTGCCGATCCCCACGGGCGGCCTGGTTTCCTGCGTAGAGATGGGACCGCATCCTTCCATAAAGTAGCCTCCTCTCTCGAGGGGGCTCTCTGAACTGACCAACAACCTTGGCTTTCTGGGGTTCAGGGCCTCGTCACTGAAATCAGTGGATGGCTTGGGGGTACAACGCGCTCAGGGTTTCTAGTATCTCCAGTAGTGGGTTTGAAGGCAAAAGGAGTGAATCATGGGAATGGTCTGTTCCCTTCTTGCAGGAAGGTTTGGTCCATACTGGATGGTATGAATCCTTTAGGAGAACTACACCTTGACATGATTAAAAACCCCATATGTTTTTCAAGTGTCCACGAAGAAAATGCCGGGTCATCGTCCCCATCCCGTATTCAAGCCTTTCCTCTACTCCGCACACTAAGGGTGGGAAATCCTGTCTCCTCCAATGTTTGTAGCTGCCCTAAACTGCCGACCTTCTCCTCAACTTCCTTCTAGGCCCCTTCCGGCGCCGGAGGCCGGCTAACCCTGAGTTGGGGGCACCTAAGTATTTCAAGCTTGGACCACTGAGACGGGGATATCCCATCCACCTGAATGCTGGCTCATTCCCCTGGGCCATGTTCCCAGTCATGCTCCTTTTCCAGACTATGGACACGTGGAATCTAGCACATGTGTTTATAACGGAAGAGGTTAGGTAGTGTTGCCCCTTGATGGCTCTACTGGGGACAGTGTCAAGATTTCTTTTTTTTTTTTTTTAAGATTTTATTTATTTATTTGATAGAGAGAGAGGGAGAGAGAGAGAATAGGCAGGGTGAGGGGCAGAAAGAGAAGCAGACTCCCCACTGAGCAGAGCCTGAGGCAGGGCTCCATCCCAGGACCCAGAGATCATGATCTGAGCCGAAGGCAAATGCTTAACAAACAGAGCTATCCAGATGCCCCTCAAGATTTCTTACATTACTGGGTATCTTTGTTCAGGCTGCTATAACAAAATATCCCTGACTTGGGCACCTCAGCAACAGCAGAAACCTACTGCTCATAGTTCTAAGGTTCTAAGTCCAAGATCACGGTCAGGTTTTGGTGAAGGTTCTCTTCCGACTGCTGACTTCTCACTGGGTCCTCACATGGTGGGAGGGGAAAGGGTCTCTGTGGTGTCTCTTTATAAGAATGTTAATCTCCTTCATGAAGGCTCTGCCCCAACAACCCAATCACTTCCCAAAGGCCCCACCTCCTAATACTGTTCCACTGGGGGTTCGGATTTCAACCGAACTAGACTGAATTCTGATTTTATTTTGGGGAGACACAACATTCAGAGCATAGCACTGGAATATGGGCGAAGAAAAATATTAGGGATTTACTAAATGTGCATTTCCATAAAATAGTGCAAAACAATCTTAAAACCCTAAGCCCTGGCCCACAAGAAGCTTAAAATATCAGGAAAAATTAACAGATAAAAATGAATCCATTGCCAACTTCCATGCATTTCAGCTTGAAGTTCTGCAGACCTGTAGGATATTTCTCCCAAATAACTAGACTATTTCCCTCAGTAATGCCAGGACTTAGCTTCATTTCCTTCCTTTCAGTTTCTAGAATCCATCCAGGTGCACAGAATCAGCATTTCTTGCTAAAAGTACCCCGTGGAGTCCCCGTGCCTCTTTTCATTTATTTGTTAATTCCCTTCAGCCTCGGTAGCAAGGAATATTTAACTGTGCAACCATCCTGCTTGGGAATGTGCTCTGGTTCCCATCTACGACATCATGAACTTCCTCTTCTTCCCTGTGAGGTCCCCTGAAGGACTGGCTTTTCAATCGACCACCTAGTAACATAATTGTCGCCTCCCTCTGTACGCTAACCCACAGGTAATTCAACCTGTTTGCTCATCCTTGAAGCACAGCTTAGGTTTTTACACCTACACATACCTCTCCTGCAGAAACAAGTTCACCAAGACCTAGCGAGGCTCAGGCCTCCAGGCACATCCTCGCCTCTGCCATGTCTAAGGCCTCACGACAGACTTAGCACTCTTTTTCTTAAGGAGGGTCCCCCAGCGTGTAGAAGCTTCCAGCCCTATAAATTAGTACCTGCTCCAGTGTGGACATGTACTTGGAACCTTCTTGCACATATACCTGCTCATTCTCTCCTTCTCTCTGAATATATATGGTGCCATGTGTACTGTCAGTGTTAAGGAGTTTGAGGATTTTTTTTTTCCCTACAGTTGTGTTATCTTTTTCCTTTAGGTGATGTAATGATTCCACAGGAGGGACTGTCTCTTCTTTATATTCTGTACTAGAATATGAGTCCTAGTAAAGATTTATTTGAAAGGGAGAGAGAGTGTGTGTGTGTGTGTGCACCTGCATGTGAGCAGTGAGCCGCAGAGGAAGAGGGAGACCATCTCAGGCAGACTCCTCACTGAACCTGAGCCAGACCCAGGGCTCCATCCTGACCCTGAGGTCATGACCTGAGCTGAAATCAAGAGTTGAACGTTCAACCGACTGAGCCACGCAGGTGCCCCAGAGCCCTGGGTCCGTATTCTAAACATACTAAACAAAACACTTGGACCAATTGTTTCTGAGGAAGTTTGAAAATGTTAGTTTATTTATAAGTATCTCTATTAAAGATTATTAGTCTCCATACCAAGATCATTTAAATAAAAATCAAAATAAGCACCTGTTCATGGAGCACGTGCATAGTTGTTTCTTTAAACTCAGCATGGGTAGGTCATAAATACTTCTCGAATTAATCATATGTAAGTCAGGCCCAGGGGTAGAGGGTGGATATTGTTACCTACTGACTTATATCACTAAAGAAGCAAGGTGAATTTAATTCTGGCATGTGCTAGATCTAGAAATCAATCTCTTCCTCTGTTGGTTCTATTTCCGGGTTGGATTCCCTCTTAGGCAGGTCTAATCCAAGCACTCATATGACTTTTAGCACCTCTAAAGCATCTGGGTAGCTCAGAAGCCCCGGAGTCAGAGGAAAAAAAAAAAAAAAAAAAAAAAAGCTGCTTTTCCCCAAGCTTTCCACCCAAATTGCAAAATCCAGTCTCATGAGGCCAACTTGAGGCATGACTTGTCCCTCCTGCCTTGTGCCTGGGTTAATGGATCAGAGCCAGGCTGTATACACTCTGGGGATCGGGCAGGTAGAGAGGAGGAGGCTATCTCCCATGGAAACCATGTGGGTCAGGAGAACAGTAGGAGGTGGTTTCCTAGCAGAAAATTGAGGAAGCCACTTCCATTTCTTTATAGAAAAATGTGAAGAGTGATTACAAAGCAGGGGAAATCTTTATAAACCACTAGATGGAGAACAATTTGGTAGAACCACTGTAAAAGATAGTTTGGGGTCACCTCGTGAAGTTGAACACATGCATTGTGTGTGAGCTGGCAGTCCCATTGCTCGCGTCTGTGCCTGAGAGTGGCTTTCACACATGCACAGTGACCTCCACAGCTACATGGCACAGAGTACCTGTTACTTGGACGGAGAAATGGTGAGAATCTACCAAGCAGGCTAGTGGGAAGGTAGCAAGATTAAATGCCCAAAGGACACCTTCCTAAATGACTCTTCTCCCTTCGGAAATGTATAAGAATTTGAATATAATATAACTTGTCCAAAGTTACATCATTAAGTGATAGAGCTGGAGTGATCCTTGAACCTAAGAGTCCAATGTCCATCCATGTTCTTTCTAGTCAGATTAAAACTGTTGTAATTTCAAAATATGTGAATTGTACACATGCCTAGCTCTCTGCATACTCATCCTATACCATATATATACACATATACATATATATGCATACACATGTACACATGTTTGTATGGACATAAATTCATATATACACACATATGCATATGTATACACATATACACATATCTATTCAAATATAAATAAGATAAAAGAGAATGGGTAGAGAGGCGTGTATATAATTCACAGATATGTCTAATACATGTATATGGCTGACACATCTTCTTTGGGTAATGAGTCTTACATATTTACAACATGTTTTAACAACTTGTCTTTGAAGTATATGCCTAATAGAGATCATAAATCCAAGGACCAAGTTTTCCTTCCAGTCTTGAACCTTGTTTAATTCTCAGCTTGTACTCAAGACTTGCTACCCTGTGACCATAACATTATAGGAAACAAAGAAAACAATTCAAAATCAGAATGAGGGAAAAATTAAACTGGTCATTATGGAAAACAGAGCCAATAATCATTCTATATCTCATCTCTTCTAACCAAGACAAGACTAGAAGAAAAAGAACTAGTAGATTACACACTACAGGAAGTATACTGATTACTATAATCCTTCTTTATATAGACTTGTAATAGGGCAAAATCTGGTCCTTACAGTGTATGTTCCTGAGAGAGGGTTGGGCAACTTAATATTTGCATTTCAACTGTAATTTTAAATTTCTTATAATTCAAATATCTACTGGATACACTTTTAGGCAAACCTATTAGTATTTAAAATAAATTAGACCTAGCATCTAGTAAGCACGAGAACTCACTGTTGCAATCCAGCTAAAGCAAATGGTACTAAATTTTGTATTTTAGGTAGATGTAAGGTGAACTAAACTTATACTTTCAACACACCATTCCACCAATGTGGAATCCAATGGTTGAATTAAAAATAAAATGAAATGAGACATATCTGAAAAGTAACTGCTGTACTTATGTGCTAATCACACCTCAAAGCATAACATTGCTTGTTTTTTTTTTTTTTTCAAGAGAAGCAATAAAATCCTATTATGGATTAATCTTGTGCCAAATTTTGTTTTTTAATCAAATCTATTTTGAGCTAAAGAAAATACAAAATGCAAATGAGGGGCCTGATCCTCCAGATCTTGTGAACATGTAAGGGCTGATACACTTCAAAGATTTGTTTAAAAACTCATAAATTAAAATCCTCCTACAACACAGCAAAACATACTTATTCGCAAACCTTTACATTTCATAGTCCATGTAAAGTTTCAACCTAATTAACGTCTTTGGGGGAGAAGATTTTAAAATTCCTAAAATTAGATGTCTATAAATAAATACTGGTCTAATTTAATTTCTTACACATGTACCATATCCTTAGGCTTCAAGTGAGAATTCCATTTCTCATGCCATCAACAAAACCAAACAACAAGAAAACCATGTCGAAAAGAGTCCAGGTTCTCAAACACGCAGCCCTATCCTCCCCAGTATACACACCATAGGAACACAAAGGGTGGGTGAGCTTATGGAAGGGTTGCTTGTGCGGCATTCCCCTGTGTGCTTTCTCCACCTGGGATGAAATATTCATTAGCAGACCTAAACAAACTCTTCAGAACATTTTTATCTCAAAGTGAGAAAATGCTATTCAAGCAGGCGCTAATGAAGCCATCCACCATCGTGTTTGATGTTCTCTAGTTAAAGAGTGCCCTGAAAGGCTTCAGGCAGTCCCTACTCTTGTTGGCAACTGTTTCAACTGCTGTGGGGCAATTGTGCAGCTATAACAGAGACTCCTGTAAAATGCCAACCCACACATTTTAAATGAAAAATACAATATTCATGGACATCAACTATATAATAGTAGGTATCACATAAACTACATTTTACTACATGAGATCACACTCATCATAACATATCATTATGAGGGTGCTTCTTCTGAGAATTCAGAGCACAAGAAAGAATACGATTTGGTTTCTGTCATGAAGCCAGAGAACACAGAATATATTGGGAAATAAATGTATCCTGTTGATGAAATATGTAAAATAAGTCATTTGTGCATATCTATTTCATGGGATATCTCAACATGTTTAGCAGCAAATATGGGAAATAAGTTTATATGATTTTAAGATGTGAGTGTGTGTGTGTGTGTGTGTACACAGAACTGTAAGTAAAAGTGTGTAAAGTGAAAATTTTATACTATGACTGTAATGATTCAGTCCAAGAAATCTTAAGATGTTATCATACATGATATTACCACTTTTGTTCAATTGGATTAGTATAGTCATTCAGAAGATAGTTTTGTAGTGCTTGTGCTAAGGTGAAAAGTGTGCCAAAGCCCATAGGTACATGTAGAAAGTCACTAAATATAGTATTCTACCTCCAGAAGACACACAGGCATTTCAAATTCGATGTGTTAAGAGATAACTCAATATTCAATCTCAGTAAAATTGTCCTTCTTCATGAGTTTCTGTTTCAATTCATGATAACCCTCTGTCGTAGGCAAAATTCTAAGATGTCCCCCGATGGCAACATCCATCAGTGTTTGGGTAGCGCCTGTGACTATGATGGGATTGTATTCATGGGATCACTCTCATGACTATGGTACACTATGTGGCAAAGGCAAAGGGATTTTGCGGATGTAAAGCTCCTAATTGGTTGACTTTGAGTTAATCAAAAAGGAAATGAACTGGGGACAGGCCTGATAGAATCAGGGGAGCCCTTTATAAGAGGGTCTAATAGTCAGAGAGCGTCTCCTGTTGGCTCTGAAGAAGTAAGCTACCATGTTGGGAAAGGACCTGTCAGAGGGCCACATAGCAAGGAGCTATGAAAGGACGCTAGGAGCTAAGAGCAGTCACTGGCTGACAGGTAGCAAGAGAACAGGACCTCAATCTTAACAAGGGCAAGGGACTGAAATTTACCAGTAACCCAAGAGTTTGGAAGAAGACTTTGGGCTCCAGAAGGGAACAAAGCTGGCTGCCAGCTTGACGACAGCCTTGTGAGACCTGGGCAGAGGACCAGCCAAGCCATTCCGGGACTCCCCATGGAAACAAACATAATAAATGCGTGCGGTTGAAAGCTACTAAGTTTGCAGTAATTTGTAAAACAGCAATAGAAAACTAATATATCATCTCCCCAGTTTCCCAAGGCAAGGCAGAAATCTTGGGTGTCATCCTCACCCGTTCTTTGATCATAATTATTCACAGTCTTACTTCCGAAATATATTTTTATTCCTCTTTCCATTATTTTCTGTCAGGTTTGTAGTATTTCTCACCTAGGTTGCTGTACTAGGTTCTCCAACTGTAGAGCCAAACCTCGATAACCAATGCTTCAGAATCTGAGGCCAGCATTCTCTTACCACAAAACTGATCAAGTTACTCGCCTCCAAAAATACATTAGGATAACCCTTGTATTCTTAGTCTGACATGCAAAATTCCTTCTGATCCAACTACTACCCACCTTGCTAGTTAGCCTCATCTTCTGGCAGTCTCCAACTTGGGCTTCGTGCTCTCTGGCCTTACCAAATGACTGTGTTTCTCCCCGCATATTCATCCAAACTTCTGTGCTTTGCATAGACCATTCACTTTCTTGAAATGTCCTTCCTTTCAATGACCACCTGGAAAACTTCGTACCCTGGTCTTCAAGATTCTAATATCTTCACCTTATCCTTCATTTCTTCACTGAAACCCTCCCTGGCCACCATCCATAGATGTGTAGTTTGCTCTCTTCTACAGTCTTCCCGTCACACTTTGGGCATAACGCCTTTACTATTATCTCAACATGACATCCTATTATTGGATCTGTCACACTTTGGGCATAACTCCTTTACTATTACCTCCACATCATGTTATTACTGGATTCCATGCCTATCCTTCTTCTGTTGTCTTTTATTTTTTAAGTAATCTCTACACCCAGTGTGGAGTTCAAACTCATCTTGAGATCAAGAATTGCATGCTCATCCAACAGAGCCAGCCAGGCTGCCCTCCATGTCTATCTTTTACCCGTAAAACCTTCCTGAAGACAGAGTCTCTACCTCCTTTCACATTCCTTTATCTCTCCACCCCTAACACACTGCTTGGCACCCAGCAGGCAGTAAGTAAAAATTCACAAATGCAAAAAAGATGTATAGAACCCACTGTCACATGAATTCTATTCATGAAACTTCCACCTAGATTTGGCATCGTGCAACACGCCATGAAACACTTAAAAGGCACCATGAGTTAAGGTCATTACCTAATATTGCTGATGTAAGACAAATCACAGAAACACAGCAGGAAGAAGACTAAAACAAACTAAAAACTAAAAAGCAGGCATATTATTAAATTTGTGCTATGCACCAGAAAGGAAGAAAATTAATTTGGGCATTAAAATAGGCAGATCTGGATAAGAAATACAGAACTTCACCCACAAATGGGAAAGACCATTATCACAGAAACTCATTGTTTCCTCTTCTACTCTGTGATGGAAAAGTCCCTAAGTGCCTACCATGTCCCAGGCAGGGAGACAGGGCACCAACAGAACAGTCTAGCAGAACTCTTAGTGAAGATGCATTTTTGTTATTCTACCTTCTCTGAAAAGGACTGCTTGCCTTTACAAATCTTTAAGGACTAACTCAGCATTTTTATAACAATGAAGAATTGAAGAAACTCCAATTGTTTAAACAGGAACTGGTTAAATAAGAGGTGGTACGTTCACACAATGGAATAATGTTCAGGTCTTTTAACTGATATTAAATCATTGTCTAGGGGGCTCAGTTAGTTAAAAGTCTGCCTTTGACTCAGGCCATGATCCCAGGATCCTGGCATCGAGCCCTGTGTCAGGTTCCCTGCTCAGCTGGGAGTCTGCTTCTCCCTCTCCTCCTGCACCTCCCTTCTGCTTGTACTCTCTCGTGCTCTCTTTCTCTCTCTCTCAAATAAATAAATAAATCTTTAACTGATGCTAAAAATTAGTATATCCTGAACATGATGAAATAAGAATATCGTAGTATCCCATTTCATCTGTGTGTGGTGGGATTTTTAGATTATATTTGACTAGATGGGAAAATCGTTAAGGATATATACAATGGGTGCCTGGATGACTCATTTGATTAAGTGTGGGACTCTTGATTTCAGCTCAGGTCATGATCTCAGGGTTATGAGATCAAGCCCTGGGTGAGGCTCTGTGCTGAGTGTGGAGTCTACTTGAGATTTTCCTTCCTTCTCCCTCTGCCCCTTCCCGCTCTCACTCTTTCTCAAACAAAAATATATACAACTGTATTAACAGTGGTATCTGGTTGCTGGACATAGAGCTTTGTTTTTGTATGAATATTCATTTTTTAATTATATTTAAAACTTTTCTTCCCTTAAACTCCTCTGATTTTCCTACATATTTAATTTTGAAACAGAATATATTTTAAAAAAGGAATTTCTGATTTAAAAAAAAAAAAACAAAACACAACATGAATGGGATGGGCACCTGGGAGGTTCAATCCCTATGATTAAGTGTCCACTCTTGATTTCAGCTCAGGTCATGATCTCAGGGTTATGAGATTGAGCCCCACGTCGGGTTCAGCACTGAGCATGGAGCCTGCTTGAGATTCTCTCTCCTTCTCCTCTACCCCTCCCTGCTCATGCACTCTCTTTCTCTCAGAAATAAATAAAATAACATGCATGCTTTTCTCCATACATGCACATGGCCAGTAGGAGACCAGAGTTATTGCAGAGAAACTTTACCTAAGTGGTCATCATTCAACAAACATCTACTGAGTAGTTATTATGTGTTAGGCCTATTACTATATTTTGGCAATATACTGGCAATACAGTTCCCGCCCTCAAGAAGTTCATAGTGTAGAGTGGAGGAAGATACTTGAAAGACAAAATGTGTTGCAGGAAGGCAAGACCCCGTATATAGGAGCATGAAGCCAGGGAGGGGGAGAGCTGGGGAGGCTTCTCAGAGGAACCAACACTTCAATTGAGCGCCAAAGACCAAAAATCAGGATATTTCTTAATACAAAGAATAACACCTTCTTTCCTTACATAGTTCATGAAAACCAGAATGAATTATGATGTGTACTGACTTAACTGAGGCCATTAACCTAAACTCTTAGATGCCCCGAGTTCACCAGTTCAAGGTTGGGGCTGGTGGTGGTTCTCCAGGTGCTGGTAGTTCCTTCTGTGTTTGCAGATGGCCCCACCAACAGAGAACTTTGAGGCTCCCCTGCCATGTTTTTGGTGGTGGGGGGAGGGGCAAATGTTCAATCACTAAATTCTTCCTAAGTAATTTGCTCTTACTATAGTTTTGAATTATTGCATATCATTGTGTCATCTGTGCAATACAAAAGAGCTATGTTCTCCATACAATCTCTCTTTTACTTACAAGGTTTGCTTGCTTGTTTATTTGTGTTTAAGAGCCCCTTTGGTCTTTTCTGGAACCCTTGTAACTGTCACTCCTTTCACCCTTCTTCATAGGACTAACTTCACCTTGTTTTAACTATGTATCTTCCACCCTCTTCAATATATCTGCATCCTCTAAAAATAATAAAATCCAATGGAATCTAACACCTAGACTCTGCAGAACAAAATATTGCATTTCTAAGCTCTTGCATTTAATGCCTCTATTAAACATATCCAGGTCTTGTAGAAGAAAATGCATGCCATTGCTTGGTCATATTCAATGGCAATCCAATATGATTTTGCTTCTATACCTTATGTCTGCAGACTTATGCCCCCATCTTATGTGAAACAACTTTGTTAGCTACCTTCATAGCTATGAATACAATGCTATCTTTTAAAAATATTCTTTAGGTAAAATTTACATAGAGTAAAATGTGTAGATCATAAGTGTACAAGTTGGTGAACTTTTATAAATGTGTACATCTATGTAACAACATCCCAATCAAGATGGGAGTATTTCTAGCCCAGAAAATTCTTTTGTGTCTCCTTCTAATCAATTTTCACTGTTCATGTTTCTATAGTCATAGATTAGTTTTGTCCATTCTAAAACTTTATATGAATGTGAGGATACTCAATGTATGACTTCTTCTGCTTAACATAATACTTTTGCGATTCGGCTATGTTGTTGTGTATATCAATACTTTGTTCCTTTTCATTGCTGAGTAATATTCCATAACACGAATATACTGTAATTTATATATTCATTCCCCTATTTACAGATTTTCCCAGCTTTTGGCTATTAGGAATAAAGCTGCTATGAACGTTCTTATTCAAGTAAAAATGTCTTATGGTTATATAGGATTTTTCTCTTACGATAAAGACCTATGAGTGGAATTGCTATCCTAGATCAGTGTTTGTTTAACTGTACAAGGAACTGACAATAAATTTTCAAAGTGGTTGTGTCAGTTTACATTCCCAAAAGCAATGTATGTGAGTCTGACCTTTACATTCTCACCACTTAGAAACTCGTCAGTCTTCATGATTTCAGCCATTCTAATGGATGTGAAGTAGTGTTTGGCTATGATTTGTATTTCCCTGATGGCTAATTTTGTTGAGCATCTTTCTATGTGGTTATACATCATGCATATAGCTTTCATTATAAAGGGTCAGTTGAAGATTTTTGCCCACTTTTATAAATTAGGTTGTGTTATTTCTTATTTATTGGTAGGGCTCCTTTATTTATTGTGGATAAACTCCTTTGATGGATGTATGTATGGTGAATAGTTTCAGTCTACGACTGGCCATTCATTTTCTTCATAGTATCTTTTGAAAAGAAAAAGTTTTGATTTTGATGAAGCCTGCTTCACCAACTTTCTCTGATGCTTAGTGTTTTTTGTGTCTTAAGAAATTTTTTGCCTAGGGGCGCCTGGGTGGCTCAGTGGGTTAAGCTGCTGCCTTTAGCTCAGGTCATGATCTCAGGGCCCTGGGATTGAGTCCTGCATCGGGCTCTCTGCTCAGCAGGGAGCCTGTTTCCCTCTCTCTCTGCCTACTTGTGATCTCTTTCTGTCAAATAAATAAATAAAAATTAAAAAAAAAAAAAAAGAAAGAAATTTTTTGCCTACCCAAAGGTCACAAAGTTTTCTTCTGGAAGTTTGGTAGTTTTAGCTTTCATATTTTAGGCATACTACTCCCCTCAAATTAATTGTTTGGGTGTGGTATAAGAGAGGAGTCAGGGTTCATTATATTATTGGGGTTTTTTTGCACATCTGTGCAGTTGTTTTAGTAGAATTTGTTGCAAAGATTTTTCTTTGCTTGCTTAACTGCCTTGGCATTTTGTTGTAAAGGGCTTGGCTGTATAAGTGTGGGTCCATGGACCCTATTCTTTGTCCCACTGATCTATGTTTGCAGCAAGCCATATCATCTTGATTACTGTAGCTTTGTAGTAAGTCTTTTTTTTTTTTTTTAAGCTTTTATTTATTTGACAGAGAGAGGTTAAGAGCACAAGCAGGGGGAACAGCAGGCAAAGGGTGAATCAGACTCCCAGTTGGGCAGGGAGCCCGGTGTGGGACTTGATCCCAGGACCCTGGGATCATGACCTGAGCTTAAGACAGAAGCTTAACTGACTGGGGTCACTCAGATGCTTTATATTAAGTCCTAAAATCAACTCATCTGAGTTCCATTTTGTTCTACTTTTTCAAGATTATTTTTTCTACATGTTTAAAATTATATACTGTTTAAGGGTACCGGGGTGACTCAGCTGTTAGGCATCTGCCTTCCGATCGGGTCATGCCTGGTCCCTCAGTCCTGGAATGGAGCCCCACCTTGGGCTCCCTAGTCAGCAGGGAGCCTGCTTCTCCCTCTCCCACTCCCCCTGCTTGTGTTCCCTCTCTCGCTGTCTCTCTCTCTGTCAAATAAATAAATAAAATATTTTTAAAAAATGAAATTATATACCCTTTAATATAACAAATACAGTCTTTGGAAAAAAAAAGTCAATTTTAATAAATGAACAGTTCCATGATTCTTCTTTTAGCCAATAAAACAATAACCAGTATTATCTCTCTTTATCCTGAGGGTCTTGCCAAGTCTGTTTAAATAGATTAGCAGCCTTATATTCCACATTGATATTTGTACCTAAAACCATCCAGGGAATAGTGTGAACGGAACAAATACTGAGTCAAATTTTAGAATTTTACTTAAAAATATGTCAAAAAGAAGCCGTGATGAGAGAGTCCTACGGCGATGCCGACATGTGTTGCTGAAGGGAGCCTTTCATTGTTCTGACAAATGACATACCTCTTTTTGAGGCTACGATCAACCTCTTCAGGGAATACAAGGTTACATGTTTGCAAAGCACTGTAAAGAATGCTGAAAAACTACACTTGTTAATAATGGGATGAATTAGTGGACAACTTAAAAAGTAATAAAAAATGCAAGAAAAGAATCTAATTTTCTTTAACATACCTCAAGGAAGGGATAATATTTCATAAAAATAATAAAAATGTAATAAAGAATGATCTGGTTGATAAGAAAGAGGCAATGCTACCAATAAAAATCAGACATACAGTGACCTGGGAAGATGGAATGGCTTTTCCCCTCCCCTCGCCACAAGCCCAGCACAAGAGTAGCAGGGACAGACTCCTCCCCTCAAGTGTTTCCTCTCCTACTTCTCTCCCAAAGGGGCTGTGGACATTCTCGCAAGTCCGTCAAAGTATCTCGTGCAAACACGAGAGGCCCAGGATGCTCGTACAAAGTACCTCACTCAAAGTTTGTTTTAATCACAAAAGAGGAGTAGAGTATAGCAGCTAACAAGCTTTCGAGTCTGACACAATCTGTCACTTACCTGTGTAACATTGGGAAAATTCCTGAATCTATTTGAACTCATTTCCTCTCAAGGTGGTAGAGAGGATTTCATTAAATAACGTGCCCTTGGTAGTAATACACTTGGACTCCAAGGGATGAATAAGTTGTCAATGCTAGCTTCTTTTTCCAGATTTTTCCCAAAGTAGGTGAAGCAAACACTTAAAAACATATATGCCAAAATAACCGCCCAGTTTATAAATTCAGGCTCTCAAAATTACTTAATAACCATAATCTTCATCACTTCCCTGAATGCTAGGAGTATGAAACAGTGGGGAGGGCATACTAGAATGGGACCGGGCCTGGCTTCTATCTGGGCTCTGCCTCTATGTGACCATGAGATCTTCAGCAAATTATTTACCCCTGGAGGCTCTCTAGGTTCCTTCACCATAAAACGAGAGGGTTGTTTTAAGAGAATCTCTGAGACTCCTTTTCAAATCTACGATTTTAAGATGTAGCTAAGCTATATGATTGCTACTGTGCTCATCTCTGACAAGTCAAATATTTAGGATAAAATATCTCACATACCCTCACTCCAATTTAGACGTGGGAAAGGTGCCGAAGCTATGGCAAAGTAGGCACCAGAGTCATTTAACCAATCTCAATGCTTTGGCAGAAGAGCTCTTGCTGGCTATAAGGCATTATGTTTAATACGGCAAAAACAAATGTCTGCAAACAGGTCATTTGAATGTTACTCAGACTAGTAGGAAGACCTGGTCTCTGAAAAGTCTCAGGTTCGTCCCCCCCTCCATGATAATATATTTATCATCATGTGGACTAAAGAAGTCTCCTACTAAATTATCATATGAAACCTTTCTTCACTAATCTCAGTTATAACATCTGCAACTTAACTGCAGTGTGTAGAACAAATCTGGATATTGAAGTTCAAATTCTGGATGGATTGGACAAGAAAGTTTCCTCATCTTCCTGTATTCTCACTTGAAAGAATAATGGCTGTGTTTCATTGATTCTGAGATATATCTGTTTTTCAAATTTTAAGATCTTGAAATTGGATGCATCTATAGTCCATGTGTTTGGAAAACACTGTATCATAATTTGATTAGCAACACTTTTTTTTTTTCTGAGCAAAATTAATGGTGAGTTTTAAAAGCAATGGAATCTTAGATTGAGTTAAATACAGTAAAATCCTTCCAACTTAATACAGGGATTTTTGTAAGGCTCTGATGAAATTATCTTCAGAGTCTTTTCAGTTGTAAACAGGAGAATGGACCAACCATTGTCTAAAGTTCTTAGTTCCTAATGTCTTTAGGAATCTGATATGAATGTAGGATTTTATTATTAAATTCATCTCCCTATGCAAAGTGAGCAAATGTGCTAACACAAGCTAAGATAAAACCATACTGTTATGAGTCTCTCATTGACCAAAGAAATCCAAAACTGAAATATTTAGATTCTTTTTACCAATCTTCTCCCAAATTATATTTCATTCTCAGAGAAAAGTGAAATAAAAAATTTAATAAACTCAAATCAGTTATAAATCAAATCAATATAGGTATAAAAATGGATAACTATCTATTTATTTATAAAAATATAAACTTAGCAAATCTTATGTATACCATGCATATGTCCTCATCTAACAACATACCTTTGCAAACTATAGTTTTATGATTTTGTCACAGTTAAAATATTTCTCATACTCATCTATGCACTAAGAAATAATGACTACAAATTAATCTTTCAAATAAGTTAAAGTTCTTTTGCAACCATTTTTTTATTATAAAGGGTAATACATGCTGCTTATAGAGAATTTGGAAAATGCAGAAAAAGATAAATAAGAAAAATTAAATCTCACCACATTGAAATAATCACCATTAAAATTTCAATATATTTTTTAGTCTTTTACGTAGTACTATAGACATTAGTGTAAAATCAGAATTAGAGAGTACTGTCATATGTGCATACATACGAAGTTTGTATCAATATTTTTTCACTTATGCTTACTTTATCATCACCACTTTCATATCAGTCAATACTTTTCAAAAGCATCTTTGAGAGGTGGATCGGGACAATTTGGAAAAACAAAACATTGGATCCATACCTGACTCTGCATATTGATTCTTGACTCTGGTTGAACATCACAAATCATTTGCAGAAATTCTAAAACAATGCAATGGTTAGACCCTACCCTCGGAGATTCTAAATGAGTTTTTCTGGACTGAGATCTAGGCACGATTTGTGTTTTCATTTTGTTTTGTTCTGTTTTTTTTTTTTTTCTTTTTCTCGTATAATTCTAAGGCATAGATTGGATGCCTCATGCATAGAATGGATGAGAACTATTGCTTTACATTAAGATAAATTTCAAATAGATTAAGAAATGATTGTTAAAAAAAAAAACCCGTGGCATTAGTTAATAAAAATATAAGTGTACATGTAATTTTAGGGTACTAAAGAACACCAAAGGCAGAAACATAAAAAAAAATTAATATATTCAACTACATAAAAACCTTTAAATTTCTGAATGCCAAAAAATATCACAAACAAAACCAAAGAGCAAATTGCAAAGTAAGAAAAATATTTCCAATGTAAAGTACAGGTGAGGCTCTTAGGAAATACAAAGGAAAAGATGAAGAACAGAAAAGGTTAGGTATAGGTAAATCACCCAGAAAAAAAAGTCACTACATATCTGGGGATAAAAAAGCATTTCCTTCTTAAATGACAAACAAGCTGATCTTCACTTCAGAATGTATTTCTCTCTTCCAGACTCTTTCCCTGCCGCTCATAACTCGGGTTATACAGTAGCACTTACATTCATCCCCTGAAGCTTTACCTCATTAAAAAAAAATCAAACTCTCAGCAAATATATTAAAACTAAAATATGAATACATAAAGAGGAAAGTCACACTGACACATAAAGGTCTCATAAAATCAGATGCAAAGGAACATAGCACCACTTTATTACTGCCTGAGTCCAACTCTGCCCAGGTTCAACTTGCAATAAAAGGAAGTCTTTTCAATCTTCCGGAGTGACTTGCCCCTTATTAGAATGCATACTCATTATTTTCCGATTACTCCTCTCCATCAAACATTCCATTTTGTACGTTGGTTTCCACACCCCTTGTACAGTATTCATATTTTATCTCTAAAGATTGTAATAAATCACTTCAAACACAATAACCCGTTTAAGAATGGGTTTTATAGGCAAAAAGGCACACCTTTCGTGCTGTGATTGCAATCTGCAGATGCGCGCGTCTCCCCCAGCCCGGATTAGCCGCTGTGCACGCAAATGATGCGGGAGCGCGGCGGGGACTCTCACCGGCTGAACAGGCCAACTCAACCCAATGGGTACTTCCTGGTTGCAGGATGTCGCCATAGGAACCCTTCGAGATGTTTTGTTTTATGAATTTGGCTCCTTCTGTTTCTCGCAGTGCCAACGCTTTCAAGATAATGCGGTTTAGACATGTCACAGCTGTTGAAACTCAGAGCACAAGCTCACGCTGACAGCGGTGTATCATCAAGCCCCAGAAACACCAAACATTATGATAAAGAGCAGAAGTATGAAAGATAAGACGAAGACAAAGGGCAGGAAATATTGCCTTACCGACTTAAAGCAGAGCCTTGGGGGGAAACATCTGGCTCAGAGCAAACAGGGATCCTCTGGGCGCGGTGAGGGGGTCTTGCTGGAGAGAGTGAGGGCTGACCACAGGTGGACCATGGGGACCCAGAAGCTGAAAACCGGGCAGTGGGGGTTGTTATCTGTAAGGGAATTTGGGTATTTAAGGAGGCGAGAGATCTAGAATCTTGAAATCCACATAGGAGCCCTAATTTGCGATTTTTACTCTTGTGTTTAAAATCTCACCTATGTCAGGGAGCTTTCTCTTCGAGCTCTCTGGTTAAGTTTATGAACCATTTTATACACATTGAGGAACAATCCAAGGAAGACTCTCCAGGGTTTTAAAAAGTATTGTTAGTTTGGAATTATTAAACATTAACAACTACTGAGTATCACTTGCTTCTACAAAACCTGATGTCTTTGCAAAAGGAAATAAAGAATATTTACTGATTTCATGAGGAACTTCAGTCCTAGCAATTGGTGATCTGAGGAAAAACCACTTTTCACTTAAAAAATTCACCTCCCTCCCGCCCCATAAACCTTTTACAGACACTCTAACTTCTGGGTAAGTCTTAAAAACTTATCTTCTGAAAGATCTATAAAGCTCATAGGCTAGGCAAGAGATTTAAAAGTTTATTTTGTGTGGGTGTAAGTTGGAATGTAGTCGTGTGTAAATTAGATAGAATCTTGAACGTTTTCCAGTCACGCCTACTTTCTGTTCTAACCACATATGTATGATTATTTAAAGCAAACACTTTCATCTCATGGACATTTAAATATTATCTCCGTGAATGAATAGATTAGGAAGAACCTCAAGTTCACTGAAAGTTTTGCACACAACCTTCAGGTCTGTAAATAAAGACATTGTACTGAGTAGGAATGAGCACATACATGATCTTTACAACAATCCCATGAGTTAGTAATATTAAAACCCATCCCTCACATCGGGCCATTCCTTACTCTATTCTGGAGGACCCCTTCTCTGTGCCAAAAGAAGCACTATTTGCTCCAAAACCAGATTACGTGTGAGAAAATCATCGAAACATGGCAGAGTCGGGATTTGAAATCAGTCTATTGTGCCAAGAAGTTTCCACTCTTTCCAGTAGGTCATAATACCTCCTAAATATCAAAGAATTCAGCACGAGCTATACTCTCAAATACCTACTGGCAATAAACCTGAAATATAAGTGACGCATAAAGCAAATATTCTAAATAATACAACTGACTTTAAATGTACTTTTCAGAACAAACACGAGTCTTATTTTTCCAGAACAGCCTAAAGAAATGAGAGATCTGAATATTTTCATTCTCCAAACGGCCCAAAGTTTCTACCCTTTTAGAGATCCCAGATTTTCATTTTTTAATTTTTATTTTTTAAAAGATTTTATTTATTTGACAGAGAGAGAGAGAGCGCACATAAGCAGGGGGAGAGGCAGAGGGAGAGGGAGAACTAGATTCCTTGCCAAGCTGGGAGCCTGATGTGGAGCTTGAGCCCAGGACCCTGGGATCATGACCTGAGCTGAAGGGAGAGGCCTCACCACCTGAACCACCCAGGTACCCCAAGATTGCAGGTTTTTAAAAATCTTATCATACTGGGGTGGTAAAACTTCCCCAAATATATTAAATGTTGATTCTAGATGAGGAAAATTTGCTAATACTACTCACCATATTAATAGAACAAAAGAAAAATTGTACTATCATATTTTTGGATGCAGAAAGGATTAGATAGCACATCCAACATCCATTTTTAAAATTTTATTTTATTCTTTAAATTATGACACAGCAAAATGGACTTTTTTGATGTGTAGTTCTTTGAGTGTTAATCCATGGGTAGATTCAATGAAACCAAACCACAGTCAATACAGGGAAAATTCCCATTACCCCTCAAGAACTCCTTGCTGTTACCACTTTGTTGTCTTACCTTCCTCCCACCTGTAATTCTTGGCAACTACTGATCTTTTCCATCACTAGTTTTATTTGAAAATGCCATCTAAATGGAATCATACAATATATGACCTTTTAAGGCTTAAAAAAAGATTTTTATATTTATTTATTTGGGGGAGAGGCAGATGGAGAGGGCGAGAGAGAGAATCTCAAGCAGACTCCCCACTGAGCATGGAGCCTGATGTGGGGATTGATTTCACAATCCATGAGGTCATGACCTGAGCTGAAACCAAGAGTCAGATACTTAACCAACCGAGCCATCCAGGGGCCCCAAGACTGGTGTTTTTACTCAGCATGTCTTTGTTTATTCATTCAAGTTGTGTAAACCAATAGCTTGTTTTTTTTGGTTTTGTTTTTGTTTTCTTTACTACTGATACTGATAGTATTCCTTTGTATGAATATATTATACTTTGTCAATTCAGAACATTTGGGTTTCCAGTTTTTTATGATTGTGACTAGAGCTGCCATAAACATTTGCATACAGATTTTTGTGGGTATATAATGTTTCACTTTTCTAGGATTAATACCCAGAAGTGGGACTGCTGGGTCCTATATTAATTTATTTAACTTTATAAGCAACTGCAAAACTGTTTTCCAAAGTGGCTATGCCATTTTGCATTCCTACCAGCAATGTAGGAGAGTTCTAGTTCCTCCACATCCTTGGCGGGACTTGGTTTTTTTGGTATTTTTATTTTGGTCATTCTAACAGGTACACAGTGGCCATCTCACTGGGATTCTAATTTACAGTTTCCTAATGACTAATTACATTGAACACCTCTTCAGTGCTAATTCGTTATCTGTGTATTCTCTTTGATGAGTGCCTGGTGAAGACTTTGGTCTATTTTTTTTTTAAACTGGGTTATCTTCTCATTGTAGGATTTTAAGAATTCTCTATACATTCTTTATGTAAAGTCCTTTATTGGATATGTGATTTCCAAATATTTTTTCCAAATATTTTCTCCCAGACTGTAGTTTGCCTGTTCATCCTCTTAACAGTGTCTTTTGTGAGCCTAAGTTTTTAATTCTAATGAAGTTGAATTTATCAATATTTTCTCTTGGGGTCTGGGCTCTTGCTGTCTAAGAACTCTTTGCCTAACCTTAAGTTATAAAGACTTCATCCTATATATTCTTTAAGTTTTATAGTGTTATGCTTTATATTTAAACTTTGATTAATTCTGAGTGAATTTTTGTATAAGATGGGAGGTTGCAGTTGAGGTTCATCTATTTTGCATATGGATGTCCAACAGTTCCAACACTGTTGAAAAGGCATTCACTTTTCCACTGAACCACCTCTACTTTTTCTCTCCCTCAGCTTATACTTTTTGGAAGAGATTGTGTAGAATTGGTGCTATTTCTTTTGTAAATGTTTCAGAGAATTCACCAGTGAAACCATCTGGGCCTGGAGATTTCTGTTTTCAAAGGCTTTAATTCCTTAGTTGTTACAGGACTATTTTGGACATTTAGTTCATCTTGAGTGAGTTTTGCTACTTTGGTGTTTGTAGTAGTATGCTTGGGTCTCAGGCATCCCTGCGTGGCCTTGCTGGTATGCTAATAATGCAAAGCTCTAACCTCTGCTCTAATAATGCAAAGCTCTAACACTCCTTCTCTGGGCCCTTTCTCAGGGCTATGTCTGCAGAGAGCAGGATTAGGGGACATTTTCCTCTCATCACAGTGCCAGGGTTTTGTTTGTTTGGTTTGTTTTTTAGAGAGAGTGGGGCAGGGCAAGAGGCAGGGAGAGAGAGAATCTGAGCCTAATGTGAGGCTTGATCTCATGACCCTGAGATCATGACCTGAGCTGAAATCAAGAGTCAGACATTCAGCCCACTGAATCCAGGCATCCCCACAGTGCCAGTTATCAAAGAGATAAATTTCCCAACTGTGGTGTTCCTTGGGGGCTATCTGAATCTCACTGCACATGTAACATCTATCTAATCCCACTGCAGAATATACCTATTGGCCTGATGGATTTAGGAGTTACGTGTACCTCATGCCAACCAATAGGAAGCTCACGATATTTGCTATACGAGGAGTAATGAAGTTCTTCATCTCTGACCTAGGAGTCTCCTGTGCTCTGCAGCCTTTATGAAGCAGTAACAGGTTAACCAGTTAGCTTGTGAGTAAAGTAAAATATTGGACTGTACATAGTTCTTTACATACACATTCCAGAGAATTGGTATTCAATCTAAATTGTCATATTTACATAGAGGATTTTTTTTTTTTTGCAGTATTTCCTTATTGTCCTGTTAATGTCTGCTGAGTCTGAGACCTCCTCTCTCACGACTTATATTAGTAATTCATGTTACCCCTTTTTTCCTTTGTCAGCTTTGCTAGAGGTTTATTAATTTTATTGATCTTTTCCAAGAACCGGTTGTTGATTTTCTCCATGATTTCTGTGATCAAGTTCATTGACAATTACTCTAATTATTTTTTTCTTCCCCCTACTTCTTTAGATTTATTTTTCATTTCCTTTTTAAGTTAAAAGTTTAGATTATTGACACGGAGGACATGGGGGGATGGAGAGGAGAAGGGAGTTGGAGGAAACTGGAGGGGGAGATGAACCGTGAGAGACTATGGACTCTGAAAAACAATCTGAGGGCTTTGCAGGGGCGGGGGATGGGAGGTTGGTGGAGCCCGGTGGTGGGTATTATGGAGGGCACGTTTTGCATGGAACACTGGGTGTGATACATAAACAATGAATTCTGGTACACTGAAAAGAAATTAAAAAAAAAAAAAAAAAGCTTGGATTATTGATTCAAGACTTTTTTTTCTCCATAAGCATTTTTGGTTGCTTTTTAATTTTTTTTAAATTTTTTATTTTCTAAAGGTTTTATTTATTTGAGAGAGAGAGCACAAGTGAGAGGAAGGGCAGAGGGAGAGGGACAAACAGACTACCTACTAAATGGAGATCCTGATGCAGGGCTCAACACCAGGACCCTGAGATCATGACCTGAGCCAAAATCAGATGCTTAACTGACTGAACCACCCAGGTACCCCAAAGATTTTATTTTTAAGTAATCTCTACACCCAAAGTGGGGCATGCACTTACAACTCTGAGATTAAGAGCTGTATGTTCTACTGACTGAGCCAGCAAGATGCCCCTCTTTATAAGCATTTAATGCTAAAAAATATTCTTCCTTCCATACATTTTGATATGACATTTTTACATTTCCTCAGTCCAAAATATATTTAGTAAGCCACAGTTAATTTAAAAGTATTGTTTTTTTTTTTAACTATTTGTAGATTTTCCAGCTATCTTTTTGTTATGGATTATGACCAGAGAGCATATTGGCATAATTTCAGGTTTTTTAGATTTGTTATGATTTATGACCCAGGTTATGGTCTATCTTGATGAGTCGTCCATGTGTACCTGAAAAGACTATATTCTGCTGCTGTTGGGTTGAGTGCTCTATAAATGTCAAGTAGATCACATTGATAGTCTTTTTCAGTTCTATACTCTAGCTGATTTTCTACTAGTTCTATTGATGATTGAGAGATGAGTATTTAAGTCTCCAACTACAAATATGGTTTGTCTATTTCTCCTTTCAGTTTTGACAGTTTTTGCTGTATGTGTTTTGAAGATCTGCTGTTTGATGTATACAATGAAGATTGTGAGGTCTTCTTAGTGAATTAACTTTTTAATCTTTCCATCCTTTGTTTATCCCTGGTAATTTTCATTACTCTGAAGTGTACTTTGATATTCACATAATCATTCTAGATTTCACTTGATTATTATTTGCATGGGTGTATCTTTCCTGTCATTTTACTTTAACACAATATTTACATTTAAGTGAGTTTCTTGTAGATAGCATGCAATTGGGATATTAAAATATCTATGCTGATAATCTCTGTCTTTTGATAAATTTAGAACACTTACATTTAGTGTGATTATTAATATTTAGATTTGTGTCTATCATTTTATTATCATTTTCTGCTTATTTTTGTTTTAATTCCTCTGTTTCCCATGTCCTCTCTTCTTCTGGGTCATTTGAACATTTTTTTAGCATTCCATTTTAATTTTCATATTGGAATTTGACAAAAGATTGGGGTGTGTGTGTGTGTGTGTGTGTGTGTGTGTGTGTGTGTAGCTGTTGCTCTAGGGATCACTATATATATATATATATATATATATTTTTTTTTTTTTTCCCCCAAGTCTACTTGGAATCACATCAATGAGGAATGTAGAATTCTTACTGCCGTGTTACCAAAACTAATTAACATGGTTTTGAAGATACTAGGAATAAGAGGGTAAAAATGAGAGGTAAAAAAGAGAAAGGAGAGGATAAATATGATCACTATATATATGAGAATCAGCTAGGAAATTATTACAACTGTTAGGAGAATTCAGTTAAGATTGGGAGCAAAATTAAAATACAGAAATCAACAGGCCTCACATGTAAAATAACAGCCATTTGCAAGACAGAATGAAAGAAAACACTAAAATATCCAGAGGAGGGGCGTCTGGGTGGCTCAGTGGGTTAAAGCCTCTTCCTTCCACTCAGGTCATGATCCCAGAGTCCTGGGATCGAGCCCCACATCGGGTTCTCTGCTTCGTGGGGAGTCTGCTTCTCTTCCTCTCTCTCTGCCTACCTCTCTGCCTACTTGTGATCTCTGTCAAATAAATAAATAAAATCTTAAAAAAAAAATATCCAGGGGATATCATGAAATGTACAAAGTCTATATAAAGAAGTCCTTAAAAAGTGACTGACAAACACATGTTCACATTAAAGAAATAGAAAGGTATGTCATACCAGTTTCTTCGATCACTGACAGCAACCACAGGTTCACAGTTAATGAAATGCCCTGCTAAGGAGCCAAAAAGATGAGCAACCATCTATGGACTTAATATCTAACATGTTAAGGAAGTCAAATCTCCCTAAACTGATATAGAAATTTAATTCATCAAACTAAAAATAGTAAACAAGACTTTTCTTTTGAAAATCAGAAAAGTTGATTCTAAAGTTCGTATAAAATCCTGGTAGGTATAATCATAAAAATTATAAAAGAGGAAGAGCAAGAATACTAAAAGTTAACTTTCTCCACCAGACAGTATGGCATATTTTAAAGCGACATTAACTGAAACGGTGTGGTTCTAGATCATGAATCAGACAGTTCACTGGAACAGCCTTAAGTCCAGAAATAAACTAGCAACAAATCAATAAGGAAAAGTAGAATACACAATCTGTGACACTGTAAAGGTGGGCAACTATCTGAAAAAAAAATAAGTTGGAACCCTAGTTCATATTTTTATAGTAAAAGGAATTCCAGGTACATCAAAACTTTAAAATATAAAAGACCAACTGAATCACTGGCCACAAGATTGAACTTAATCTCTTTGAGTCCCTCTTCTCTCCCCAGAGGTCAGGCCACTATCACTGTGACTCAAAGCCCCAACTCCTAATCACATGGTTGGTCTTTCTGGTGTGGTCAGTCGTCATCCAGAGTCATCTCATTAGCATAAGCTTCCAGGTTCCACCATGAATAACATAACTCTTCTTAAACTCAGGAAACTTAGAGAACATACATCCTGGGAAGAGGAGTGGGTTGTAGTGCTAGGAAGAGGGGAAGAAGGCCAGGCAAATTTTTATTCATTTTATTTTATTCCAGGTATTTAGAAGCTACCTGTAATAACCAAAGAGTGGAAACCAACATTGTCCAGTGACAGAGAACTGATTTAAAAAAATTAAAATATACCCATTTGATGGGGTTCTATGCAACCAAAGAAAAAAATGGGGCAATTCGGTAGACAGGGAAACAGAATAAACTGCTGAATGTGTATAACATCGTATATGATATACTATAATCTGTGTTTCATATACCGCAGGCCATCCAAAAGAAATAAGAAACTGATAGCAGAGGCTGGATGCAAGGAAGGGAAATGAATGGTTGAAAGAAAATTTTTTTACCCTTTTCGACCTTCTGATTTTTTACATTACCTGTTTAAGAATAAAACACTACAATGTATTTGCACATTTCTCTGAGGATACTGAACATAATGTATAACTTAATCTTTGACTACTAAGAGCCACTGTCATAAGTTATATTGAACAATAAAGCTCTAAGAGTCTACCCGGCACACAGGGTTGTTTTCATCCACACTAAATGATCCCAGGCTCCGATATGAGTTAGTGTCGTTTTTAATTTTTTTGACTTCTCCCAGCTACTTCTCACTACCATCAACCTTCTTCCTCTGGTTGACTCAAACTTCTTTTAAATGGTTGTTTTAGTTGTTATGAGCTAAGAAACAAGGCACACGATGCTAATACTGTATAGAGGAAAACCTCCTCTTTGACAGCTTGAGGAAGCCTCTCATAATCGGTAAGTTTTAGAAACCAAACTTCATAACAACTACTTGACTACTCAAGATTTTTACACATTCTTGGTTCCATGTAACTGAGTAAAAACAGACAAGGCATTATTTTAAGTCATTATGGGAGGTCCTATGATTTAATTAATGCTATATTGTTAAGTACATACCTGAAACTTTTTCAAAATTGCTTTTATTCATTAATTCAAAAGATATTTTTGAGCATCTAGTGTGCACCAGGGAACACTTAAGGTTCTAGGGAAAAGCAATGAACAACCGAGACAATGGCCAAAGTCCCTCAGAATTTACACTCTAACTGGACAGACAGACAGCAGGCAGAGATCAAGTGGTAAGTAGTGTAACAAGACAGGGGGAAATGTGACAGAGCAGTTAGGACAGGGCAGCAGCACAGACAGGATACCTATCAGTCAGCACCTCATCAGAGAACACTAGAGTATCACACACACACACACACACGTGCACACGCCATTTTAATATATAAAATAGTATATAAAATAAGGGACTATAGGAGGCTGTTCTTTTGTGTCAGGCAGGTGGGTGTGAGGTGGGGGAAGCGAAAACATACTGGGACCTGCCAGGAGGAGCAGAACCCGCGGGAACTCATGCCAGTGTCTCACTGCCGCCAAGCCTCCAACTCAATGAGGGGGCTGTGCGGCGCAACCTGGCACCCTCAGTCACACCTGGCTGAGGAGAAAATAAAGGAGGTGATCCAGTAGGAGCTGCCGTTCCTGTGTGCCCGGTTGTTGGCCCACAGACCAAAAAGATAAGCCCGCTGATAAGCAATGATGTGGGTGAGCGGCAACAATGCATGGTCTGCTTGGACCTTTCGATTATAAAAAGAATCTGGATCTGGCTACTGAACTTCTGCTTTCTAAAGGTCATACCACTATCCTAGAATTATGCAGGGAGAATTAAGAGGAACGTATCTCCAGCTTAGCCACAGTGGCACTAGGTAAAGCCACTGCAGATGGTCAGAGGTCTCGGAAAGGAATTTGAGCTGAAAACCCGTAGTGAGGAGGATTCAGTCGCACAACCACGCCAAGATTTGGAAGAAAGTATTTCAGGCAGAAGAAACAGCTACTGCAAAGCCCTGGGGCAATGATATAAATGAGGTATTTTTTAATGATGAGGCTGGAGTATGGTGAGAGGGAGAGTGGTATGAAATGAGATCAGAGATAGGGGTAGGGAACAGATCACCTGGGGCCTTGGAGAACACGGAAACGAGCAGGGATGACTTTTTTCTAAGTGCAATGGAAAGCAAATGGAGAGTTTTTTAACAAGTCAGTTTGATCTTTGTATTTTTTAAAAACTTTATTTTAAAATAATTTCAAACTTAAAAAGAGGCATAAGACTAGCATAGAGAATGCCATTATCCAATTAACTTCCCTTCCCTTCGCAGAGAAGGGACTTTGGTGGGCAGGGCCACTCCTCCATCTCCTGGCGTCCTATGTGAACAACACTCCCAGAGGACAGCAGGCACGATGCCATGGGGGTTGTGCAGAAAAAGCTGCCCAAGGGTGGAAGCAGGAATATTCCTTCGAGAACTTCTGCAAGGAGTTCAGGCTACTGTGCTTCCACAGTAGTTTTCAGATTTCACAGGAAAACCGATCTTGTTACTTGTCTCAATTCTCAAATTCATGTTGGTCCAAAAATCAGTATTACCTCTTAGATCTAGTGTCAGATTGATTAGTTACTGCATTACTTCTCAAAACCAAACAGAAAACCTCAAAGATTTGATACCAGTGAAGTTATTCAAAGAGAATGTTATTCAAATAATTCCAGAGACTAGGCAGAGTCTCCTAAGGGAAACAGGCAGAAGGGCCACCGTTCATATTACTGTACACGTTCCAGTCTCTACATTCCAGTTGGCCTTACACTTACAGATCTTGTTGTTTCAACAGACTTGGCTTACAAGTTCAGACCACAGAAAACCTTCCTAAAACAAACTCTTCTGTCTAGATTCTCTCTCCTTCTAGCTGAAAGCCAAGATTCAAATATTGAAATGTGCTGAGGTCCATACTTACAGATAGATATGCAAGCTCATTTCTGACTTTAGTACAATTACTTAAAGTCAACAGCTAAAATTAACTACAGATGGCCATGCATTTTCACTAAAAACATGCACACCTAATAGGTGCTCATTAAGTCATGAGGGTAAAAAGTAGAAAAGTGAAAGAGAGGTCTGGTGCTTTAGAGAAATCATTTTTTCTTATACTCAGGTAAAGGGGAGCTCTGCTAGCACAGCAGGGCTCAGGGACAAGAGGAAGTGCTCGACGCACAGTAGACTTTCAGTTAAGTAGGAGCTAATATTATTACATGTGTCAATAAAGGCAAATATTTTCTACACCTTCCTAAGAGAAAAAACAAAATGCATCTGAAAAAAAGGAAAGAAAAAGAGCTCTGGACATAAGCATTCATCTTCTTTAAGAAAAATATAAAAACATATTTTAAAAAAGCATGATCTGACAGAACAAAAAGTAGGAAAGTTTCGATCTTTAATGAGAGTTTGCAGTATATCCTTATCCCTCACACTCTGTGCCGACAGAGCTCCATGTAAATGTTCAACAAGAGAAGAGCGCACGCTGTGCCACGACTTACGGACTATAAATCTTCAGCTCTGATTACTAAATTTATTAACAATGTTTTCTACATTATATGTTCATTATTAACAATCGTTTTCCTTCATTTAACAATGGTTCTTGAATAACAAAATAAATTATCAACAAATTCAACCATAAATTAAAAAATAATAAAGTAAAAAAAAAAAGACCTCATAAGTTTCATATACGCAAGACCAACAACACATCTCCTGTATTTGGATTACAGTTTCTATGTTCTTTGTGTAAGGTAACAGAAAAATTGTTCCCTATTTCTACGGGTGCCAAGTTCACAAAATTTATGAAAAGGTTTCCCCATCTTTGTTCCGTTTAACTCACAGGCAGTACCTGGGGTTATGAGTGAGATGTGGGAAAAGGAAAGGTCATGATCACAGCAGATCATGTAAACCTAAAATATACCTCACACTTCCTAGAGATAACCTGTAGCCCTCCTTTATTAAATAATTTACAAAGACCCGTTAGAAGGATGACTTCATGAGCAGGCTGACCTCTGTCACTCTGTCAGTTTGCTACTCACGAACATATATATTTTGCCTTTAAAATGAGACAGAATACTGTTCATTTCCACAGGAGACTAGGTGTAAGGTAAGAACAAAGACGAAGCCATAAGTACTTACAAATTATACTGTGTTATTTTAACTATTTCATTAAAGACTTTAATTACCAGGTCAGTGCACCATTCCTTGCTTAAAAATGTAATACCTTTGGAAGTAGATAAAAAAAAAAAAAAAAAAAAAAAAAAAAAGCCAGATGTAGAAATGAAAAGGCCTGAACAGCACGACATGCAGAGTAGTTTCCAGTCAGTGACCACCAACGGGAATACTCACTCTATACAGCGCGTATTGACAACCGTTTAGCAATTCTTTAAACAGGCACTTGATAGAGTATTTTGTCGCTAGCATACTCAATACTGGGGCATCACATACACACAAAAATATGGCTTTATTACAAAGGATTCAAGATGGCAACTACTTAGAATCCAGTGCCAACACGGATTAGAACAAATCCAGTGAGTATTTTGTTTTTCAATTATTCATAGAAAATTTAATCCTGATTAAGTATCCTTGGGCAGGAATTCATGGGTAGTTGATGACTGAAACCAACATTTATGTGAAATGCTTCTGTTAATTTAATCTGTGTATACGGCTTAATTATGATTGGGGATTCAATGTAAGAGAAATGAATTATATCGGGATTAGAATTTTAGTACCATATCACAAGGTACGTTTTTCTTCTTTCTTTTTAAACATGTAACCCTGCTTGTCCCTTCACCTAAGTGCTCAGATTTTAAAACTCTTTATAAGGAACAGCCAATAGTAATGTATCTAAGCTTTATTTTTCATAAATTATATGTCAAAAACCCTTCGCTAATCAAGCCAGAACCTGAACTACAGCCAGAAAGTGATAGAAGATAGAGAAGAACCTACACACAAATAAAGAAAACACTTACTCATTTAGCTATAAATACATTTTATATTCACATTCTGAAGTAATCTCATTTTTAATTCCTTTAAACTCCAATATGAAATGCATTTTCCTTAAAGCATAAAAAGAAGCAGTTTTTAACCAGTGTTACACTGATTTGGAGTCATGGGAGTTAGTTTAGATATGTACAAGCAAGTAATCATTTAACTGATTACTCTGCATAAGACTATCAAACCTGAGTTAACTATTGATATAAGATGATGAAGCATCACAAGTGGTGAATCTTTTACCAAAATATCATGTAATTCTTTTTCATCTTAATTTCCACAGAGAAACTGCATAAGTCACCTTAGAACAACACACTTTCTTGAAAGTTTATTAAACATATTTCAAAACATTTCATTTATTACCTTTTTTCAGTTTGCTACTGCTTAAATGCAGCTGTATAAATACCATGCTCTGCCTTCTGGGTTCAGTTTTTCATACCAAAAGTATGAAAAGAAAAAGTCACTGTATTTGGATCCTTATTGCACTCTGAAATCAATTCACTTTTCCTTTAAAGAAAATCAAGTATCAGAAGTGAGGCCGACTTTTGTGTCCAGATGATATGGTCAGTGGTAGTGTTACTGAAGAAAGTGAAGAAACTTCCCAGTATAGACTATGGGACAGAAAGAGTCTGTAGAGAATAACCATGGAAACGGACTGGCAAAGGATAACACCTATTGTTACAACCTGGAAAGAAAAGAAAGAGAATGCTTTGACTGCATGCGGAAACAGACAAATTACATTCAATTTATCATGAACCTATATCCGTCCCACTTACATACAGAGCATATATACACGTACCCTGCTCTGGCCTCTGTCTTTAACATGGGTAAGTTTTACCAAAGAAACGTTCAGTAAGAAAATACGACTAACATTCAGAACTGTCATCGTTCAAAGGCAAAATTTATTCAACAGTTAGTTTACAGACTCCAAAATAAGACACAGTTTGCTAAAGCATTTTCCCCTCAGGGTGCACACACTACAGAAGGTGGGAAGAAAAACCAGGTTCAGGGCTGATCTGGTAGGCGGAGTAGGGCATGACCCACCTGAATCCTGAAGAGTATTCTAAAAGCTCTCTCAAAAACTCTCAAGTTGCAGGGTGCCTGAGTGGCTCAGTAGGTTAAAGCCTCTACCTTCGGCTCAGGTCATGATCCCAGAGTCCTGGGATGGAGCCCCACATCGGGCTCTCCGCTCAGTGGGGAGCCTGCTTCCCTTCCTCTCTCTCTGCCTGCCTCTCTGCCTACTTGTGATCTCTGTCTGTCAAATAAATAAATAAAAAATCTTAAAAAAAAGAAAAATTCTCAAGTTGCTTCTTTCTGTAGACTACCTTCCTACCTGTTTCCCCTTTGTGAATACCTCAAGCCCGAGAGCCATCTGTGTGCGTTCAAGGCCACACTGCACTGCTTGGGAGCGGTGGCTGGCAAAGCACGAGATGATGGAGCCGCTGACCTAAGAAGACAGCAGCTGCACGATCAGGTGCGGCATCCTTGTGCACGGCACTCTGGTCTGTGTCTTGTGCAGCCACTAGGTTGACTTTTCACAAATCTACCCTGGTTTTTAACCACTGTGTTGTAAAAAATTTTAATCAATTGTTCTTAAAAAAGATGGATCATGAACAAATTTATAAAAACAGTGTTACAAAATAGGCTGAGATAATAAAAATGATTCTCATCATTTTTTAATTAGCTAAAATTGAATGCTTTTCTTTCAAAGTTTTAATTTATATACTCACCAGTTCAATTATCTTGTTTCAAAGAACTCAGAAAACCTGGTACGTGGATAAATAGGGCTTTTCTACTTTAATCATTTGTTAATAAAGACAATAAAAAACTCTTGGGATCAGGTGTATTACTTACCTTATCTCTTTGGTAGTCACTAAAAATGACAGAAATACATGCCAGACCTGGATGGCATAAAAACCACAAGATACAGCCCTGAAACAAATGACAAATAAGTAAAATGAGTACAGCTGTGTGTTTATTTCCAGAATATGCCAGATAAAAAACATTACTAACCTCTTTAGGAGGTCCTGATCGACCTCAACTGGTCTTTAAAAGTTCTATCTAATAAAATGTAAAAATAAATTTGCTATTGTTATGATAATGTTTTGTTTCTAACCAAACGCAGACTTTAAATTTTATAAATCTTATATACACATTTTAATATATTACATTGTATATATTATATTAAATATTTAAACATGAAAATGCATTAATATAACATTAAAAATTGAGAAAAGCAAGGTACAAATGTGTAATATTCCCATAAAAAGAAAAAAATACGAGTTGCATGTAGAGATACACGAAGAAATTCTGTAAGAATACCCAAAACACTGGCGAATAGCAGTGGCCCGTTTGTGGGTTAACACATGAGAGTAGAACTGAGCAAGTAAGGATGGGATACCTTTTAACATCGTACTCTTCCAGCATCTCTTTTCTATTTTTCCAAGAGCTACCATGTGTTTTCATTTCAAAATTAAATTTTAAGTAAAAGAATAAGTTAATAAAATAGTAGCTGTGGAGATGCTCAGTATGTTGAAGATACAGGAAAAAACATGATGCTAAAAAAAATGTGTTTAGGGGCACCTGGGTGGCTCAGTGGCATATGCCTCTGCCTTATGCACCTTGGCTCGGGTCATGATCCCAGGGTCCTGGGATGGAGCCCCGCATCGGGCTCTCTGCTCAATGGGGAGCCTGCTTCCTTCTCCTCTCTCTCTCTGCCTGCCTCTCTGCCTACTTGTGACTTCTGTCTATCAAATAAATAAATAAATCTTTTTAAAAAAATGTGTTTAGCATGCTACTGTTTGTGTTGATAAGGGAGGGAATACATAGGAATATTTAAAATTCTCTAGGAAGGTAAGTTAGGAATTAATAGCAGTGATTATATAACAAGATAATATCTGAGTAGATGGGAGAGATGTAAAGAATATGTTTCTTTTTAAATATTTTCAGATGTTTGAACCCATTTAAAAAGTTAGATTAACACCTATAAAAATAATTCTTTTAAATTCAAGAAAAAGTTCAGAACAAAAGAGGAAATTTAGTTCTAAAACACCGTAAATATATGTTACCTTTCTGGACAAAAAGCACTCCTGTCCCCGTGCAAAATTCAAACGCAAAATGGCATTCTTCTTGCCTGTCTGGTACACAGACAGCGGACGCGGCTTCCTGGGGCTGCCCGAGCAGCTCGGAACTGCTCATGGCTGGGACAGGACCCTGGTGCTCCTGCCACCGCCGCCTTGGAAGGTGGAGCCCTGGGCACTCCGGTGGGGGTGGGAAGGGGCCGCTGACGGAACAGCTTATCTGAATGCTGTTCTGAGGCACCAGGATGAAGGCACCTGGATTCCCTCAACCTGACAGAGAACCAGAACCTTCTAGGGAGGTAGGCTCCTGCAATGTCACTCTCCCAAATTCTCTCAACTTTTCCTTTGTTAAATGGGTAGAGAAAAAAAAAAAAATTCAATTTGCTTTAAGATCCCACCTGTACAAGGACATAGAAAGGAGGAATAAAGTCAACGCGACCTCACACGGAGGTGCTGAAACACAGTATGTCCTCAGTGTCCCGCTTCGTCTGCGTATGCCGCAGAGAGCTCCTCGTGGTTAGAAAACACTGCCACTCTGATGGAACAGTTCACAATTAATAAGTGCTTTTTGAGAAATGTAAACTGTTTTCTAACTTATATTTTTAAAACCTTGGATACTACAGGAAAAAAATGTGAAATTCCTATTGATGAAGAAATTATGTATGACCCAGGCAAAACTGACCTAAGATTACATGGAAACTACTATTTCATAGGTTCTGTAAAATGGGATAATAATATCTATATCTCATAGGCTGTAAAGATTAAATGAGTTAAAGAACATGAAGGGCATATCTTCGTGCTCTAACGTGTCAGAAGAGCTTAACCAACATCAGCATGGGGTTGCTTAACCTTCCCAAAACAGCAAAACAAAGCTGATAATCAGAAGAAGCCATTTTCTACCCAAACTCATACTTTGGCAAACGTGATGTAAAACTCCCTTTTTAGCGTGCTTCTCTCCACTGTGATGATCTGGTAGAGTCCACAGCCTAATGACAATGCTAGGCAAATCCTTAAAATGATTAGCAAGATCCCTGCTAAGTTGTGATGCGAATGGTAGCTGTGAGGACTGGTATCTTCGAACTGTTCCCAGAGCAGCAAAATACTCTGCAAAATACAATATTACATTTAGAGAAAAAAAAAATCTTGTCTACTCATATGTACTTTATCAACTCTTTTCAAACATTCCCTTAAAGAGTATATAAACATTCCTAAGAGGTTCTAAGATTTACCAGACTATAAATGCTGCTGAGTAACAAAGCACAGGTATTAGGCACAGACTTTTCCTCCCTGATCCCCTAAGCTAAAGAACAGGGATTTTTATCAAAGATCACATACAAAAGATAAAAAATGCAATTGGGACCACAATTCAAGTAAAACATCTCTAAAGATGAAAATAAGCTGGGGCGCCTGGGTGGGTCAGTGGGTTAAGCATCTGCCTTTGGCTCAGGTCATGATCCCGAGGTCCTGAGATCGAGCCTCATATCGGGCTCTCTGCTCAGTGGGGAACCTGCTTCCTCCTCTCTCTCTCTCTCTCTCTGCCTGCTTCTCTGCCTACTTGTGATCTCTTTCTCTGTGTCAAATAAATAAAATCTTAAAAAAAAAAAAGAGAGAGTAAGTTAAACCATTAAGAGAATAAACCTAAATTTTCTTCTAAATCTCTCTTCCTTCAGCACCATATTAGGAATCAAAATTAATTTTGAATTTTGAATACAAAAGTTTGAAATTTGAATAAAAAAATGTATTCAAGTCCATCATCTCAGGATAACTTTGAAATTATCTTGGTATCTTCTGTAATCCAGAAGTGAGTAAGTCAGAATTGTTGATTTTAGATGTCACTCTCCAGTATAAAGGGGAGAGAGAGAGAGAGAGGGAGAGACTGTGTATTTTTTTTAAGTTGAGAGAGAGAATGAGTACATACACACACACAAGCAGTGGAAAGAGGCAGAGGGAGAAGGAGAGAGAAACCCCAAGCAGGTTCCACATCCAGTGTGGAGCCCAACAGAGGGTTCAAACGGAGGACTCTGACATCATGACCTGAGCCAAAATCAAGAGTTGAATCTTCAAGTGACTGAACCAGCCAGGTGCCCTAAAGGAGAGTATAGCTTTAATATTCACTATAAGTACCCAGGCTATTCATGCATAATGGCAGTTACTCATCCTTTTGTTTGTTGACCCCCCAATATTGTTACCATTACAGTAGAAAGCTCAGCAGTTCCTCATTAGCTCTTCTACTTATTGCTGTTCAGTAGAAACACTTTCCTTCCATCTTTTCCAAACACAAATTTTCAATCACAAATTACTATGATGTTTTTGCCCTCATAGTATCAGTAGCTCTGTGTATCCTTCATTTGCCAACTCAGCCTTCAGAATGGTTTTCAGTGGCTTCCAAAGAATTCAGATTGAAACTCAGTCATTAAATCCAATTCTTAGACATTACAGGGTTTGTCAGCAACCCCTTCCTCTTCTTACTCAGATCATCTATCCTGGTCTTAGACCTACCTGGGCTCCTCGGCCATGCTGCACACATGCATTTCCTCCTTAGGCTGAGTATTTGCTCTCCATTACTGAAGTGTTAGTTCTTCACTTCCCCAAGTTACTATACCCATACGATTCCTTAACCTCTATTTCTAAACTTAACTTTTGCAGTGAAGAAGTGCTCTTGTACAACTACTATCTCCTGGTATCTACGTGAGGTGATGGATATGTTAACTAGTCTGATTTTGGGGATCATTTCACAATGTATACATATATCAAAACATCGAGTTGTATACCTTAACATGTACAACTTTTTTTGTTAATTATACCTCAATAAAGCCAACAAAACCCCATCACTTGCCATGATTCACATTTTTATATATTCAAAATTCTACATTTTCCTGATGTGTATACTAACATGTGACCTGTGGAAAATAGGCATGTATTTATTTAGTCATGTGTACCTCATCTGGGTGGTTACTGAGAACCAGAGCTTATATAAGCTCTAGAGCAGTGTCATAATCTCAGTTCTCAATTCATATTTGTCTATGATAATGGATTCAAATTATAATGAAATAATAAAAGTCATTTCTTAAGAAAGCTCTTTATTGAGAAATGAGAATTTGATGTTATTAACACTACTCTCCATAAGCTCTAGATTAGAAACAGTAAGTAGGTAGAATCTTGCCCTTATCTTAATCATTTCTAACACAGTGCCTTAGAAAGGCATTATTTCCTATCTAAATATCATCACTTGTGACATGATCTCTTTCTAACCCAATCATGAAATTCAATACACCTATTTCACTTGGCACCTACTATACTAAATACATACTATGAGTACAGAGATGAGCAAAGCACAGGACTTCTCCTTAGTTAATGAATTTTTCACTCTAATGTATTAAGATTTAGATTATAATGTCCTTTGTAGAGCCCAGGTACAGATTTCATTTTCATCTACAGCTAATGATGGTCATAAACTCAGTATAAATTTTTCGTTATATTTTCCTTAATAATTTTTATAAAATCCATTGCACATAGGCATATGGAGATCCTAGAATAGAAGAAAACAAACAAAAAAAGGGCTAAGAGGACTAAATTTTCTAAAAGACTAAATTCGATCTTGGACTTGTTTTCAAAAACTAGATCCTATTCATTCTTATTCCATTTTTTGCTTTTTCATTAACCTCAGATTTCCTTTGAATTCTTTCATGTATAAAGTAACAGAACTGGACCTAAAAATCCTTGCCCATGGATGAATCTCAAATTCACTGATGCACTCATTTAAAATGTTAAGTTCTTACTATGTGTTAGAAATTATGAAAGAAAGCTATTAAGTAGGAAATGAGAATCTATCCTAATATTAAGCATTCTGCACATTTAAAATAAGCTGATTGAAAGCTCAAAGTCAAGTAAATTATAACTAAATTCTGCAATCGACATATACAGCACTCAATACTGTATGTACATTATTTGATATGTCACTCTTTAAATTCATGCTTTAAAATGACAAATTCCTCATTGGTCCCATTTCACTTTTCAAATGAGGTTATGCTCAAGGTTACAGTATTGTATATTCGAAGTACAAACACTGAGCATCAACACTCACCTGTGTGATGACGATGAACACTGCAATGCCTGTGGATGCGGGAGTTGAATCCCACTGGAGAGGTCTGCTTTGAGACTTCTTCATTCTGACTATCGTCCAACCCATGCACAGACTCAGAAGCAGGTATAACATTTGAATTTGGGACGCAATGTCAAAAACTAATGGGAAATGAAAACCAAAGTCAACCAAGTTTTCATAATACAAAGGCTTAGGTACTTTTAGCACTGAGAATATAATTATCTTTTTAAACGCAAAAAGAGAGGCATTTTCGAAGAGAAGTTGATAAAATTCAATAATAAGAAATATTCAAGTAGAACTCTAAAAATTAAAATGTTGCCAATAATTTTGTAAACATTTCTGAAAATAGATCAATGGCAATATTCCCTTTCTCTCTCTCTATATATATATATCTTTATTAAGACCAACTTTAAATCTCCTTGTGTTTCCCATTTTTCTTAGCCTTTCTTACTATATAATACTGTTCTCTATAACTGACTGCTCATTAAAATAAACACATTTTAAAAGTAATTTCTGCAATGTGGACAATACTAGTATCATTTCCAGGTCGTTATTTTTTGATGGTTGAACTCTATAATGTGACCTCATTTTCTAAAATTATTAATAAGAAATAGCATGACAATAAAACACATGGCTGCTGTAACATTCAAATTTGTTGGCTTTAGTGTTAAGAGTCCTGGGGACGAATGAAACGCTCCGTGCGTTAGTGTGATGCGCCACCACGTGGCCATCACCGACACTGCAGGGAAGGCTGCTACTTTAAAAAACGAGGCGACAAGACCACCCATCCAGTTCCCCATTTGGAAAAGACAACACTCTATAAATACTCTAAGTTCCACGCATTTTTATTTTGGAAACTAGTATTTATTGATTTAAAAAGAGATGATCACTTTCTCATAGGGTATTCTGATGTGGATTTTGGAATAAACGTGATTAAAATTTAACAAAGTGAAACTTTCTTCAAATTGTCAGCTTCACCTTGGACATCTAAGACTTTCACTTCTCTTATATAAAGCTATTTTTGCCGAAACAGGTAAAAGTAGCTGTACTATAATATACTAAAAAGCTGCAAGCGTAAAACCTTTTAATGATACACCTTTTCACATATATTTTTTACCATTTTCCCTCTTCTCTGCCATCCAAATGAAAACTGGATACTCGACATTTATGCTCATATATTTGTAACAGTGAATTCTGATAATGAATTGTTACTACGTTGGAATGGTACAAAATGTCATGGCCTTCTAGATCAAGCACAATTTTCTTTCATCACAGGTTGTAAATGACTGTGATGCCAATTATTTTATCAAATATCTCACAAATACATACTCAGTTACTTAAAGAGCTCACTCAACGGAATAGTCCTGCATAAGTTGCTAATTAGCAAAAACAATACCTGGGGGGAAAAACCCTGATGTTCTGGCTCTTTCCTTTGTATACTAAGACACACACTGACAGAATACCGTAACTGTATGTATAGGTAGAACCCTGCTTACCTGTCACTGAAAAATACCCAGTTGTAGATAAAATATACACATCACATAAAAATCCCACTCTTTGTTATTTTATTAACAATCTTGACATTTTAATCATTTAATAATCAAACCTGTTGTTGGAACACCAAAATTAATCAACATTCATTGTTAGTTTAATGAAAAGAAACCTTTTAACTTTTAACCTGCAGTGAAGATGCCAGACAGCCTCAAACAGTATTCTGTGCGCAGCAGCACTGACAAACATGCAAAAGACCCTGATTATAGTACTGGCTTCCACTGATGGGCTTTTGTGTGCTTTGCCTTTCAAAATGCATAAGCTAAATTATTTCTCAGGTTCTGTTCAGCTTTAAAATTCTATGGTTCTCGGGCGCCTGGGTGGCTCAGTTGGTTAAGCGGCTGCCTTCGGCTCAGGTCATGATCCTGGAGTCCTGGAATCAAGCCCCACATTGGGCTCCCAGCTCTGCTTCTCCCTCTGACCTTCTCCCCCTCTCAAGCTCTCTCTCTCTCTCAAATAAATGAAATCTTAAAAAAAAAAAAATAAAATTCTACGGTTCTCTTAAACATCCTGAGTGACCTAAGAGACAAGAGCAGGAGACACCAGAACTCTCAATACTGTTCAAAAAGGAGAAGCAACTCTTATTCGTGTTGAAGAGGTGACCAGTACACATCCTTTGCAGTAGAAAAACAAAGGTTCTAAGAGGTTTCAAATCTTAAAATAGGCAGCAAGATGATAAATGGATCCGAGATCATTACAGAGATGACCATGAGCTACCCTATTAAATAGAGATGAGACTACAAGAGAACTATGGAACTATTTCAAAAAGTAAATCATAGAATGGTTTCATATTCAGAATCTCCTTTTTTAGAGTAAATCTTGACTGTTTTTCTGGGACTAAAAATGGCATTATAGATTATGGAAACTTTTAAATATTTTTCCCATCACGCTTAGTTGGAAAATTACGTCATCAAAGTTCTTCATATAAATAAAAGAACGAAGCTGTGAGGTCAGTTCCATGACAGGTATCATATACTCTCTGGCTTTGATTTCTGTGTCAGAAATAGTCAAAAAAGGGATGAAAGTAGGAAAACCACCTTCAGCTTTGGGCTCAGAACACTTGGCTCCGAGTCTGGTGTCTCCCACGCAACAGCTGCTGACATTGGGAAATGTGCTTCCTGTCAATGACCCCAGATTCTTTACGTGCAAACTAGGGATAAACGTCTCTACTTCACTGAGTTTTTATTGAGGTAAACTGAGAGAAGGCATATAAATATGCTCCCGAAACAATGAAGAATGACCCTCGTTACGTATTATCAAGAAGAAACTAAACCGGACAGATGGGAACGGAATCTTTTCATTTGGGCTGAATTGTACCCAACCCTGGATAGAAAAGCTGTATCGGGATGAACATAATTTACAAAAAAAGCAAAACAAGCCAGAAGCAGATAGCAAGTTTAGGTTTCAAAAAACACATCTCAGAAAGATACTCACATTCTGCCAAAGTTCCCATAAAAGGTATGCCTATTCCATCTTTGGAGTAACTGAGAAAGTGAAGAGAAGAGTATTAGTGTAACTTACAAATGCACAAAGATGGTTCATAATCAAAGCAAGCATAATTTTGGCGAACTAATTAGGATTAATTAGATGTAATGGTGAACACAGCTTTAGTGGTTTCGAGTTACCTGGAGAAATGAATATAATTAGCTAAAGCCGAGGCGGCTTGCAGCAGCAGCGCGGTTGTCAGAACCTTGAGGATCACGTGCATGGGCCCTCCTTTCTTGATAGCCTGCCACAGTGACTGAGCGTAAATGCAAGCAAGCACAAAGTACACCAGGACTAGGAGGAAAAAGAACTCATGTAACCCTGTGAAGAGAAGAAAGGGGTTTGCTTCAGTACAACAGAGCCAGGGACAGTGTGGGGCTGTTTTCAAATCTTCCCTCAGTATATTTCTAGAACTTGGCATTTTAACTGGAGTCATTGCATTCACTTGTGTATGGAAAAAAGGGGAAACTGTTAAAATGTAAACAATTTTTTACTTTGGGATAAAGATTTAAATCTAAGAAGATGGGTTAAACGAAAGAAGGTAAAGTCAATCTATAAAAATCATCGTGGTCGGGGGATAAGCCTAAAAACTAACCATAAGAGCACAGTTTCGTTAGAAAACAGTAAATTAAAACCAGGATTTTAGCAGTTAGACATACTTTTTGCCCCCAAAGTGGATTACTTTAGTGTGAAACTCAGGAACAGATTTGGTCAACAATAGTTTAATACACCCTGACGATGGCTCTCAAAGTGCCATCCCTGCGCCAGCAGCAAGGAACTTGTTGGAAACAGAAATGCACATTCTTGGGCCTTATCCCTGATCTACTTTATCAGAAATTCTGGGAGAGGGGAGTAGCAAGCTGTGTTTTAATAAGCTCATCAGGTGATTCTGATGCAAAAAACAGCTCTGGAATGTACCATGACCTTACATTTCCGGTTGGACAAAGTTTCAAAATACCTGTTATGACCAGAGGCCCCTCCTGAAGAAAACTGTCAGCTCTTGTCAAAGAGGAAATCCCACGGAGACCATGAGACTCCATTCCCAGTTGACTGAAACTGTAATACCTAATCAAACGGCCACCAACCCGAAGACCAGCCACTGGCCGCCAGACTAATTTGGTTCTCAAAGATAAGTCAGGCTAATCATATTCTCTCAGGAAATGACACCACAAACATGGAAAGAATCAGGCAACAGAAACTGAAGTTGAAGGGAGCCGACGTTGGGACAGACCAAAGATGTCAGATCAGGCCACAGTGAAATAAATATTTTGAGTAAACAGGAATTTCAAATAAGCAAAGAGAGCTGGTTGGTAAAGACAAGAACAAAGCAAAGCAAATGAGCAGACTTTATGTTAGAAACGGTGCCAGTCGTTACGTAGCCTCTAGTTCCTATAAACAGTTTTCCGGTACAGTGTTCATGCAACCACAACATAAACACCCCCTTTTTCTGCATTACCTGGAATCTTTTTTTTTTTTTTTTAAGATTTTATTTATTTATTTGTCAGAGAGAGAGAGAGTGAGAGCGAGCACAGGCAGACAGAGTGGAAGGCAGAGGCAGAGGGAGAAGCAGGCTCCCTGCGGAGCAAGAAGCCCGATGTGGGACTCGATCCCAGGACGCTGGGATCATGACCTGAGCCGAAGGCAGCTGCTTAACCAACTGAGCCACCCAGT
>NC_081571.1:69655919-69663700 GCF_022355385.1 Mustela nigripes | reverse complement strand
CTGGGATCATGACCTGAGCCGAAGGCAGCTGCTTAACCAACTGAGCCACCCAGGCGTCCCTACCTGGAATCTTTTGACTGTGTCTTCATTTTTCAGAAGTTTCAGAAAATTTTTATCATGAACTAGAGGGTTAGCTTTGAGTTTACTAGCTTCTGTACATTGACTTGGTTACATCCACTGCTAGTTCCTAATATGAAGATTTTATATTTATCTAAATACACCAGATATTGTATGTAAACACACTGGAGTGCAGCGCGGGTGGCTGTGAGGGGAGCTGCGTCCGCTGATTCCGGGGACGAAGAGTCCGAACTGCGATCACTGCCATCCGATCGCGGGCTCGGAATCTGCTCCGGTTTCCCACCCGAGCTAAACGCCAATCAACAGGCAGAGAAGGGAGTATTCATTTTGAAAAAAGCAATCCAGAAGATGCAAATAGTAGGAAAAACAGTCAATAGATGCTGCAATCTCAGTCATGTTTTTAGAATGGGTAGGAATAAGAGAGAGAGAGAAGTAGTGTTTCAGCCACTGGGTGTCTCTCCTGCTCTGCGTATATAAATGTCGCTAGTTCTTCTCTCATGCAGGTGAAAAAGCATGTTTGGACTTCAGGAAGAGAAGATCAAATAACTGAAAAGGCATAATTTCTTTTTAAACTCGAAGAGTATTCCAGCTTTAGAAATAATGAGACAATAAGCCTGGGATTATGACAGTAATGGAACAAGACAGAAAACACGCTAAACGTGTTATCACTACAGTAAAAATTCTTTATGAGGTCCTGTCTTTTGAATCTTAGTTTTTATTTTCCCTTCTTAGCATACAGAATTAAGTATGGCATTCTTTTGTTTTATTTACTTAAAATACTTTACAGAGTATCTATTACAAGATCAAGTTTCAAACTCCATCAGGTTACAAATCCACGACAAAAAGAAAATCCGCAGACTATTTACTGAGTATTCAGAATAATGTAGAAAGTACTTGTGAAAAGAAGACATATGTCAGCAGCACAAAATAGGATTATTCAATATTAAATGTACCCTCCAGAAAAGCTAACATTATAAGCAACAAATCATTTCATTCAGATAACACGTTAGGTAACTTGAACTAGCTCAGGACATCTGGGTCCTGTACTTCATTCATCATTACTCTTACCTTGTTTCTGTCCACGAGACAGTCTAGAGGTAAAATGCTGATTCTGCACGTACTGTTCTCTTAACTAAATCCCTTCTAGAAAAAAGAACTCTGTTCTTTTCTCTTCAGTGATCAACTTTTTTATTCTGTCACCACCCTTCACAAGAAAGCCAACTCTATTTGCTCACTGTGAAATTAGATTCTACTTTTAAGACAGGTGGGTGGTTAAGTATGAACTCTCACCTGTACACAAGGAAGAAAAATGCTGTCGAGCGAGCATGCAAGGGGGTGGCCCACATGTATGTTATGAGGGAGCATGCACGCAGATTTTAAGGCGAACTTAAAGCAGCACTGGCAAAACTCAGCAGGAAGAAAACTTACAGGACAGCTTCAAAAAACTCAGCTCCAGCTACATGACAGGAGAAAAAAGGGTAAGAAAAGAGGAGAGTCGCTGGGTCAGGGGAGCGGCACTGGAACACGCCTGCCGACCCCAAAGTCCACAACACCTGCAAGTGTTTCAAGATACATCCTGACTAGCCTCGACTGATCACAGAAATTCCAACAGCCCTGCCAGGAAGAGGTAAGCCTCACCCTTCACTCTGACACATGAGTCTATGCCTATCCCACTTCGGACCCCTTCCACTTACATTTCTCTTACGATGGTGTAGAGTAAGGGCATGTGCCCCAGCTCTGGCCAGTGAAGTCAAATGAGGGAGTTTCTGGGAAAGGTTTCCTTGCTCTCAAAAAAAGGGATACTGAATCTTGTCATTATCTAGGTGTGACGCCCAAAGAGTGAACTGCGGCTACCCTTGAACATGAGGGAGCTCGCTTAAGGACAAAGCTGTCGGTCCGAAGATAGGAGGGTAGAGAGACGCTGAATAACCCGGGAATTCTTGTTATGGAAGGTAATTTCCTTACTGCAAGCGGTATACTGCTTGCATGAGAATTTTCCATTACTTTAAGCCAAAAGCATTCTAACATGTTACCAGAGCTAGTATCTGGAATCTTAAAAACAAGTGAGATAGCAGATGTTACAGAGAATAATATAATATTATTCTGACGAAAACCAGCCTACTTTAGATGATAATGCTTTTTAACTCTCAGGATTCTGAGTACTTCTTTTGGTCTCTAACAAGAGCACAAATGTAGTCAATGAAGATTCTAATATCATTAAGAAGGAGTTGAACATATTCTACCTTAAAGCACAATATTCCTATGTAGTATCTGGTCAAGTGGCATCATCCTTGCCTTGGTGTTTTTCTAAAACCTAAACCAATCTATAAAATATGAGATGAACCAAAGTTTGATAGATACAAAAAAAAAATCTGTTTGAAAGAAAACAAATTGTAAAATCTAACCAGAATAACATGTAACATTAATTGCAGCTACCTGCACCAGGTTATTTTAATTCAAGTTCCTTAGACATACAGCTTAATCGTCAATTCTCAGCAAAAACCATAGCAAATCAATTTTCCTTATTCAGGGCAGAAAATTAAACAAATGAGCAGAAGTTTCTAAAATGAACTAACTGGGGATTATTCCCTGGGAAGAAATTCCACACCTGAGGCTACAGAATAGGAAGAATCCCTCTCAAGGCTCTAAAACAATGTGGGATATGGACTTTTTTTTTTTTTAAATGATTTTATTCATTTATCTGAGAGAGGGTGAGAGAGCAGACTCCCCACTAAGCAGGGAGCCCGATGTGGGACTCAAATCCCATAACCCTGGGATTATGACCTGACCCAAGGGCAAATGCTAAACCAACTGAGCCACCCAGGCGCCTGGCATATGGACTTTTAGATCACTGGTTCCGCATATTAGAATCAACTTGGAGCTTTGACAAACCATAGTTGCCTGGCTTTCACTTCAAAACCAAATCTATCTGAGTCTCAGAGGGTGCACATCTGTCTTGTTTTTAAAGGTCTCCAGATGCAGAGTGATGGGCTGAGGACCACTGATTTAGACTTTGATGTAGAATTAATCATGTCATGGCAATGTAGGATTAATCATATTTTAAGGGTTTTAGGCACCTTAATCGAGAAAATGATGTGATGCCTAGGAATTAAGCCAACCACCTAACAACTATGAAGACTTTTGAGTATGGCTGGTACTTGTTAATAATCCATTCCCACAGATGAACCTTGCACAGAATCATGCTTAATGAACATACATACTGTAGTGAGGTTTTGCCCCTCACTGAAATATTGTTGGTGACATGACCGATGTAAATTTCTCCATTCTCGTATAAAACAGATTTTAGGGTACCTGCGTGGCTTAGTTGCTTAAGCAACTGCCTTTGGCTCAGGTCATGATCCTGGAATCCCAGGATTGAGTCCCGCATCAGGCTCCAGTCCCACATCAGGCTCCCAGCTCTACAGGGAGTCTGCTTCTCCCTCTGACCTTCTCCCTTCTCATGCTCTCTCTCTCTCTCTCTCAAATAAATAAGTAAAATCTTAAAAAAAAAAAAAAAGATTTTAAACATAAACATAAGCATCAAATCAAAATCAGTCTTGGAGAAGGAAGGTCAAAAAGAGTCCAGACTAAGAGCTGAATTAGAATGGATCACGTGAACCCTAAACAAAAAGCTAGCCATAATTCAGGATGAGCCTGGGCAAGTATGGCTGACATTCAGTGGCCCAGGGGTGGCACAGGTCACAAACGTGATCACCCTATGGCCTATGGTCAATGTTCAGATGTCTAACTGGGGATGAGGAAAGAGACCAAAAATGGGAGCCTGGATAAGGAAGCAAAAAGAAGTATATCAGGAGCTAGTAGAGTCTTCTAGATCCACACAATAAATAGAACAACCTCTTGAGCTCTACGCAAATTGCCAGGATGCCAAGAGGGGAAAGGGCTTGTGGACTGACTACACTACAGGCCCTAGTGTTTGCACACACAGTGAATGCAGCAGAGCAGTACTTGTTGCTGAGCCTTTACCAGTCCTAGAAATAACTGTCACATGAAATAATAGAGAGTTAGGGTTAAAAGGGACCTTACAAGCAATTTAGTTCACCTGTCATCCAATGCTGTCAGTAGACCTGAGTTTCACTGATGTCTTTCTAAACTACAGAAAATAAATGTCAACATCTTTTATAAACATTTAAAAAAATGGGGCCCCTCGGTGGCTCAGTTGGTTAAGCATCTGACTCTTGATTTAGGTCAGGTCATGATCTCAGGGTCACAAGATCAAGCCCCAAGCTGAGCTCTGTGCTGGTGGCTTAGAGCCTGCTTGGGATTCTCCCTCTCCCTCTTCCTCCCGCCCTCCCCGCTCTGAAATGGTAATAATAATGGTGATGATGATAAAAGAAATGGTATGACTGTATTGACATCCAATAATGAACCATACTGATCCAAAATACTATTAAGTAAAATTCAACCCGTTTTTTTTTTTTTTAAAGATTTTATTTATTTATTTGACAGAGATCACAAGTAGGCAGAGAGGCAGGTAAAGAGAGAAGGAAGCAGGCTCCCCGCTGAGCAGAGAGCCCGATGTGGGGCTCAATCCCAGGATCCTGAAATCATGACCTGAGCTACAGGCAGAGGCTTAACCCACTGAGCCACCCAGGCGCCCCATAAAATTTAACTCTTAAATTCGTTTGCATTCAAAAATAATTTGAGTAGCTTACCCTTCTGTCATTTCCTTCACAGAAAGAACTTTTAAACTTAACTATTTCAAAATGTTGGTCTCTGCAGTCTGTCACTATGTAAATATTTTTTTCAGACTATAAGACATAAAAATAAATTTATCTCTTCATAGGTTAAGTTACTGGTAACCTACTGTCCATAAGACATGTTCCTTTAGTTACATTTCTAGCTGTGGCAATTTACACTTTGAACTAAACAATTGGTTTCATTTAATATAGCCTCAATTTCTTCTACCTGCACCCACTCACCTTGATGGCCAATGAGATTTAATGGGATTGAATTTTTCTCTAAGCAGATTGATTCTTCCAGATGGGTAATCATTAAGAAGTAAACTCCTTATCCTTTTGATAGCTGTCCTACAATCTTAATCTTTATTCTGACATGTAAATTTACACATCTGCTATAATACTGTATAGCATGTTTATCATTAGTCACAAAAAGTCATTTATTTCTGTTCAGGCTAGGAATCTTACTCCTGTAGGGCAACAGGCAGTCAGCCAAAAACCTGATGAAACATTTTACAGGAGTAAATCAGATTTTGGAAAGCATTATAAAACTCTGATCGTTCCTAAAATGGTTGCAAGCTCCCATGCAGGCAATCCCTAACCTCTTTAAACAACTTGGTGAAAGGACACCCACACAAAATCGTGCAGCTTCCACCTCACTTAAAAATTGATTTACCAATTTAGGTGGCTCGATTTATTGGCATTTTTCTGTTTTATGATAACTAGGTTATCATAAAAATAACAAAAAGGTTTAGAATGCATGGGGGAAAAAAGCCTAAAAATCCGTTATTCTACTACCCAAAATACAGAAACAATCTATTCGTATTTTTATACTTCTTTCTCAATTCTCTGCATTTTTTAACATACTTGAAATCATAAAATATAATACTTAGTGTTCTGCTTTTCTAACTTAATAGTATGGCTATTAAAATGCTATTAGAGGGGACAGCTGGTTGGCTCAGTGGGTTAAGCCTCTGCCTTTGGCTCAGGTCATGATCTCAGGGTCCTGGGTTCGAGCCCCACACTGGGCTCTCTGCTCAGCAGGGAGCCTGCTTCCCCCCTCTCTCTCTACCTGCCTCTCTGCCTACTTGTGACCTCTGTCAAATAAATAAATAGAATTTTAAAAATAAATAAATAAAATAAAATGCTACAAGAGGACTCACTTACCACCTGCCTACTGTTGGACACTTAAGTTGTTTTTAAATACTCAAAAAACATAAAATGGAGATATTAGTGCACAGGCTTTTTTCTATATTTAGGATATACACTTAAGTATATATTCTTACCAGATTCTCCAGCACTAAAGTGATCAAATGGATTCCCTTCGGCATCCGGGTTTAGTAACATCATTTCAAACGGGATATCTTCCGCCTGAGAATTCTCATTGTCATCTTGGCACGTATACTTGTCTGCATAAAACACGTGCCATGCTTGTGGATATGGAATCTGGGACACGGTCAGATTATGTTCAGTCTGATTCATGGTCACTTTAAAAACAAAGAAAATAGCACTTTGAAAGCAAAATTCTCAAACGTACTCATTGTTTCAGTCATAAATTAGAATTCTTTTGTTTTGTTCCTACTACCTTGAAAACCGAAGCCCCGGTGTAGTACTGGAATAAGGCTGTAAACCTTAAGGCACGTAAGAATGATAATGTATCTTAACCAAAGGGATCACTACAGAGGTACTGTCAAACACCACAAGAGCAGAATGGTTTCAATGAGATTTTGAATATGAATTTTAAATTTTAAAGTTTCCAAGTAGATTAGTAACATTAAGAATTTTTTATTATAAGGAAATATACATAAACACAAAAGTTATCATTTTAACCATTTTGAAGTGTACAGTTCTGAGGCATTAAGTACCTTCACAATGCTGTGTAACAACTGCAGTGACATTTCTGAAAATTATATTTGAGTTAAAATTAAAACGGAACACTCAATTCAGAGAATCATTAGATCTAAAAACAATGACCCACAAATACCTTCAAAAGCTTTTCCAAAATCTTTTTCTCATTGATTATTCTTTAAAAAGGTACTGAAAGGAGAAGAGTAGAAATGACCAGAATATCAGAGTTGTTCTACTGGGTCAGGTCTATACAGTGGGGGGAGGGGAGGCTCATGAATGTTGGCATCACACAGATCTGTGTTTGAATCTTGGCTCCAATACTTACCTTTGGTGTAAACTTAAGCTATATGTTATGATACTTTTTCAGCTGTAGAATGAATCCTTAGAGCAAAGAGCTGATGGAAGGACTAAGTTATATGAGTCACTTACCATGATACCTGCCCTATAGTAATTGCTGAAGAAAGACTGATTCTCCTTTTTCTTTCTTTTAAACAAGGTAGTTATACTAATAAATGGCTCTTAAACCAGGGTAATCCTGCTGCCCTCCAGTACATTTGAAAATGAAATGTACAGGGACAGTTCTGTAGTCAAAATAGTTGAGAAGGTCCTTGGAGGGAGGCTGTGCTAAGCCTCATGCAATCCAAGGTAAAGTTTCATACAATAAAAACTTGTTCTGCCCAAAATGCCAAGAGCACCCCCTTTGAGGAACACTTAGTGATGTCTAAGATGCCGCCCAAATCTGAAAGTACGATTCTGACTTAAGAGGCACTCTCGAACACTACCATGAAGCTGTAGGACAGTAGTGTCTCAAGTGCTATGTATAATAAAAAGAAGAGAAGGGTTAGAAGAAGTCTTGGTGATGTTACTTAATAACCTTGCGACTCAACAAAGAAATTGCTTACTCACTCAAGATGTGTTTTTTCAGCAGTAAAATTCAGATACTTGACTTAACTCAGAGTTCTTGTGAGGAGCAAATGAGACAGTATATGGAAATCCAAATAAAGAGCCTGATTCTCTACAAAGTTATTCTTTTTTTTTCCCCCAAAGTAAAATATTCTTAAAATATAAGATTATGGGGCGCCTGGGTGGCTCAGTGGGTTAAGCCGCTGCCTTCGGCTCAGGTCATGATCTCAGGGTCCTGGGATCGAGTCCCGCATC